>NW_024354875.1:15753517-15764504 GCF_902729225.1 Pteropus medius | reverse complement strand
ATTAAGTAAAAATTGGTAGAATTAACAGGAGGATTTAACAAATAGACAAATATAGTTGGAGATTTTGGTTAAGTGTTCCTCAGTAATTGATAAAAGAGACTAAAATAAATCAGCAAGAATATAAAAGATTTAAATAACACAACTAACCAACTTGATCTAATCAACATGTATAATACTACACACACTTAAGAATCTGCATTTTAATGCCCACAGAACATTTACAAAAATTTTAAGTTTTTCTACATAGATCATGCAGCTAGTCTTAAGAAATTGCAAAGGACTGAAATACAGAGAATGTTCTCTTACCACAATGCAAAAGCTGAAATCAATAATAATTTTTTAAAAGGTAACTAGAAAATGGTCAAATGTTTTTTTGAAACTAAGCAATACATTTGTAAAGAACCCATGGGTCAAATAAAGAAATTCCAATGGAAATTAGAAAATGTTTTGAAGTGAAAATAACTAAAATGTATCATATCAAAATTCGCAGGGTACAGCAAAAACGCGTGCTTAAAGAAAAATTTATAGTTTTATATGAATATATTAGGGAAAAAATGTAGAGCTAGAGGTCCAATTACATTTTTCAAAAAATTAGCAATAGCAGAGTAAATGTTATCCTGTCCTTTTTTACTTGCAAATGTTTCAAATCCTTGAGTTTCCAAACCAGAGCTTTCTAAATCCATCTATTTTTTTTAAGAGACATCATTGTTCTTTGAGTTTAGAATGAAGGATGTATCTTGGAGGAATTCACCATTGGTCAAATTCGAATGCTTAATCAAAACTCCTAACACGTATTTTAAATTGTTGCTGCTGTATTGCGAACCTGTTGACGGCATCTATATCTTAAAGGAGATTTAATATGGATATATTTTTTTGTTGGTCGGAGTGCTACTGTAAATATTATTACATGTTTCTAAAACTCTTAAAAATCTGTCAATAAAAAGAGCAATATAAATGCAAAAGTTTGATTTTTCAAACCATTTTCAATGTTTAGAATAAGAGAGGGAAGAGAAAAACTGAAATGTGAACTGAACCAGAAAATTTGAGTGTTTACACTTCTCTCTTCATTTTTAAAACAAGTGAGACTCAGAGGAATAACACATAAGGGCAGGTGAAGAATTGGTTTCCTGTCAGGAACAGTATTTCTAAAAATAAACTAACCACCTGAAGAGAGACATAGGAAGCTCTTAAATAAACAAGCTAATACTCTTCAAATAAATTTGACAATAGTGAGAAAGTAGATATCAAATTTGATCCAAACTCTTGTGAGTAAATTTCTTATTATTCATTCACCCATCCATTCATTCAACCATCCATTACTCCAAAAGACTCTTGTTAACTCTTTGCCAGGTACTGTGCTAAGTGCAAGAGATATAAGAGATATAAGTGCGAAAGCAAACAGATGTGTTTTTTCTCTTAGTGATTACCGTCCAGTAAGAGAGGATGGCATTAAAATAGTCACACAAACTGAGATTCTGTCTTATGAGGGAGAGGCATAGGGTGTTTTATGAGGCTATTATAGGGGATTTAATCTAGAGAGTCAGGGCAAGTTTCCCCTAGAAAGTTTTATGTGAGCTGTACTATGTAAGATAAAGATTGGTTAATTAGGTCAAAGAGAGAATTGGAGGGGAAGAGCCTTCTGGGCAGAGGAAATAGCATAGCACAGGCTTCTGGTAGGGTAGGAGGGATCACTGGGGAACTGAATCAAGGCCAGGGGGGCTGAAAAAACAGCATGAGGGGAGAGCGTAAAAGAGAGAGAGCTGAAGAGAGTGTGAAGAAGGTGGGATGAACCCGTGGAGGTCGGCAGAAACCGGATCATGAGAGTCTCATAGGCCACATTAAAGCCTTCGGTGATTCCCACCCCTGCCAGGCCAATATGCCATCACCTACACAAATCTTTCCTATTCTTTCCTCCATCTTTGTTCATGTTGCTCTTTGCTCCGTGAATGTTGATATTCAGCTTTCACCTAAATTGCAACCATTTTACACATCCAGGTTCAAATTGCATCTCCCACTTCTTTAGAACATTCCCACCCACAGATATGTCATTTTCTCCTGCATTAAATACATGCTAGTTCTTTCCTTTCCTCTCCCTGGTGAAATTATAAGCTTCTAATGAAAGAAATGTGTCTTGCATTTCTCCAGATTCCTCTATCAAACCAAGCACGAGGAAAGATTAAGTGCAAAATATCCTTTGCACTTAACCAAATTGTACTGCAATGAAAAATATCCACAAGTATATGAATAATAATTTGGAGAAAAAATGTGTTCCAAATTTTACTTAAGACAAAAATGGCATTATATAAATATAAAGGGTATTACAGAAGAATGCTTTATAATAGGTAAAAATCTAAGCCATCTGGAGTCAGCACCCTAACCTTGTGAATTACTCTATGAGTTTGATTTTTAGTAGCTAAATGTGTCCTTTCTGACTTCTATACAATCCTGCACATGCCCAAATGCAGCAACTGCAGCACCCATGAACTTGGCTTTTAGTGGGGCTCCCATTAGAGCTTCTTCCAGGGCGGGAGGAAAGCAGGTCTTTTCGAACACATGCCCGGGTTTGTTCCCAGTGTGATGTACTGCCACTGTACTCTCCATCTGGCAGTCTTACAAGACACTGACAGCTGTGTAAGGATGGGTCAGATAAACAGATTTTATTAAGACCCAAGATACTAAGAATTCATCTCTATATTAGTCCCACAAATCTTCAACACACTTGGTATACCTGAATTTTATGTAAAGAGGCAAAATTTCTGTGAGATCTAAAAAAGAGTCATTTTGTGTTTGTGACACATAGTTCCTGGCTTTAATAAGACTGTTAATATACACTGAACACACCAGGCAAAAGGCTAATTTCTTTAAACTTGTTAGTTCTGTTAATCCTCAAAACAACCCTATGAAATAATAATTGTTACAAATAATAAGCCCAAGGCTCAGAGGATGGAGGTAACTGACCTCAATCAAAATCTCAGAGGCAGTAGTGATGGAGCCAGAACACTGAAGGAGGTTTGTCTGACTACTGAATCAGAATCCTAATCTCAATTTTAGAACTCGCTAAACATTGGCACATATGGGCTACACTTGCACCGGGGGTGTCTGAGTGTGACCTTGGATGGCTGGATTTCCTTTGATGTTTCCAGACCATGACTTGCTTACAGTATTAACACTCTTCTCTTTCTTGTTAGAGTCACCAACTAACCCAAGGTGTCCCCCTGTGTTGTTTTTCATTTGTCTCAGGAATTTCCATGGCTGCTCAGTGTTCCCTCACATAGGTAGAAACTCTCCAGATTGTCATTCAAATACCTTCAGTAATGTTAGGGGAGCCAAAAAGCATTGGATTTCAAAGTCTAGTTTCTGTATCTTAGAGAACTGGAGTTGAATTCTTCTTTCCCTGACAGATGTGTGATCTTGAGCAACTTAATTAATCTGTCTATACCTCTGATTGATAGCAGTACTTAACTCATAGGGGTTTTCTGATTATTAAGTGAGGTAGAGTATGTAAAAGTGATTTACACAATTCCTGGCACAGAGGAAAAAAAAAAAACTTTACTGCTTACACTCTGATTTGTCCTATACACCCTTTCTACTTTAAATATCTCGACAGTTTTCTGGTTATTTAATTCACCTTGTGCTTGCTCACTGTCTTAGGTTGGGTTCCCAAGAAGTACAACCCGTTACAAGGATTCAAGTGCAAGTTCAGTCATGCCGCATAACGATGCTTTGGTGAACTACAGACTAAATATATGACACTGGTCCCATAAAATTATAAGCTCATTATAAACTTTTATATCATATTTTTACTGTAACTTTCCATGTTTAAATATATAAATACTTACCATTTTGTTACAACTGCCTACAGCAGCGGTCTCCAATCTTTTTGGCACCAGGGACCAGTGCTCCTATGAGAATCTAATGCCTGATGATCCGAAGTGGAGCTGAGGCAGTGATGCTAGCCCTGGGAAGCGGCTGCAAATACAGATAAGCCTTTGCTCACTTGCCTGCAGCTGACCTCCTGCTGTGTGGCCCGGTTCCTAACAGAACACTCACCAGTGCCAGTTTGTAGCCCAGGGGTTGAGGACCCCTGGTCTAGAGTATTCAGTAAAGTAACGTGCTATACAGGTTTGTAGCCTAGGAGCAATAAGTATATCATATAGCCTAAGTGTATAGTAGGCTATACCACCTAGATTTGTGTAAGTGCACTCTATGATGTTTGCACAATGATGAAATCACCTAACGACACATTTCTCAAAACGTGTCTCTATCGTTAAACAGCACATGACCAGTTTATTTGGAAAGTGACTCTAGGAAGTTCCCGTCAGGAATGTGGAGAAGTGAAGCAGGAAAGGGAAGAAAGCCAGTGTAGAGAAAGTTAAGAGCATCAACTACTCTGGAAAACGAAAACCAGTCCTGCTTACTATCTACAGAAGAGGTTGGAGAACACCCTTGGAGTCGTCTCATACGTGATAAAGAAGTCCTTATTTGTCACTGATTGGGCATCAACTCTCTGGTCCCTCACTGAACGTGCCCTATGGCCAAAGAAAGCTCGCAGCAGAGTTGTGGACCTGGCAGGAAGAAGCTACCAGTGTACGCTGGAAAGGTACATGCCCACAGGATATGGTAAGAACACCTTTAGCATCTGCCACACCCACTCTCATGCCTTTGCTATTGCACTTATTTCAGCTTGCAATTTCTTTCTTCCCATTTTCACTTTTTAAAAAGCCTACTCAGATGTTCTTCCTTTCCACAAAGACTTTCTTAATTGTTCACATGATGTGGTCTTTTCAGGTTCTTTTTTGCATCATACATTATAGTCGGCCGTGGATTGTGTTTATTTATGTGTTGGTTTCAATGATTGACTCCTGAGATTTGTAGTCCCCACATCTCCCACTTTTTTTCCTGCAGGGCTTAACACGGCACTTTGCCTATAGTAAGTGCTCAATAAATATTTGTTGGATTAAATTGTGTTCCGTAATGAAAATGATTAAGCACAAAATGTACTCATCTTCTCGACTGTGCAAGTGTCATATTTCAGCCTCTTGGGAGACGTTTGCTGAAACAACTCCTCTCTTTTAATGATTTTTGATCTTACATCACATTTAAATGCCTCGGAGTTCCAAAAGACAAATATATCTTCATGTAATTTAAATGACAATCAGCAGGCTATTTTTTTCCTTATTAATATACAGAAAACTGATGGTCACAGCAGGTAACTGATGAGGCTAATCTGTCAATGTCCTGATAATTCTCTGCTTGATTGCTCCCAGTCCAGGAGGCTGCATAATCACAAAAACACCAAGCAATTTGATCATGACCAGAATAGATTATCGATTGTCCTCAAGTGAGCTGGGTGTTGACACTGCATGAGGTTAGCATGATATCTCAAGGGAGCCCCTCAGAAAGAAAGCAGTATCGAGACTTTCAAATATTATATAAAAGAGCTACAGGAAGCTTCTACAAGATGCAATCCTGAGAGTACTTGGTGTGGCCGGAAGAGAATTGATGTGATTAGTCATCATACTCTATTAATTGGGACTCCAGCCAAAGGCATTCAAAAAGGTTTGAAGATTCTAATGGATGACTCAGCTGTTTTATTGCTTTGGCTTCCATGTTACTCAATCATTTTCTATTTATTAACCAAATGTTAACAAAAATGTTCTCCAAACTAAAGAGAAATCATTGTTTCCATTGTGGTATAGAGAAATAAACAGGTAGAAGGCCTCAGCAGTGATTAAAGGACACTTAATATATTTGACAATGACTTTATTAACTAAAAATACTGCATACATGCTGAAATGTTATCCTTTATTTTGACAGCACTTTTAGATAAATAACTTTTACACAATTAGATAATTCGAGTTGGTATTGAATATTCCCAAAGTTTGGCATATATGTCTATCTTGCTCCAAGCCGTTGTCTTCCCTGTTTGGTTCTTTGGAGTCGATATTGCTATTACTTTAAAATCTTTCAGTAGCCAGGTTTCTCCACTTCCATACACATTTTGCTAACTGATTTGTGACATCTAAGGAAGGAGGGGAGTAGAAGAAAAGCAAAGGAGCAAAAGGATATTCATGTTTGACTAGGTTGGGTTGATCTAGCATCAGATTTTTGAGCTCGGTTAAGTGTTGAAACTGATTTGTTCTCTTCTGAAGTTCACTTATGAGTTCTTTGTAGACATCTCTGAGGGACTCCCCCCTGCTATTCTTTCGCTAAAGAGGAACATAGCTCTACCCTTCTGTCTTAGCCTCTAAGAATCCAATGGTACTTTTAGCTTCTCTCTGCCAAAGTCCATTCATTCCTGTATATAGTCCTCTTAGTTAAGACTTCTTTTGAAAGAAGGCCAGGGAAAACTTCCACATTCTCTGCCTCAACTAACTCTTATAAGTGCAATCATTTTCCAAACAATAATCTTCTCATTGCTGCCACAGGCCACTGAAGCTGGCCTCACTTTATATATCTCTCACACAGAAAACAGACCCAAGTCCACTGTGTCTCCCCCAAAATAAATTAAGTTCTTCTATTGATTTCCTTTGGCCAAAGACTTACAACTGTGCATTGCTTACCCACTGAACTTTAGCTAGACCAAGCTTTGATCATGTTTTTCTCCTCTCTACAGGCCCCTAAATCCTGGCTTGACCCCAAGTCTGAGTAAACACTAAAGTACTAAAGTCTAAAACATCCTTCTTAACAGCTTATTCTGAGAATTGGCTGATTATCACCTGGAGAAACATTTCCTCTTAAACTTCCCTGATCATGCTGTCTGCTCACCCTCACCACTTACCTTGCTCCCCACAGAGTTCTCCTTAGTCCTCTTTACTCCTCCCTGTAACACTGTTTTTGTCTATTTAATATTGAGACACTTACAGATCCTGAGGTAAGAGCATTCCCCCTATTGCAATAGTTTCTAAATGAAGTCTCTCCTTACTTAAGTCTGAATGTGTTTTTATTTGACATCTTTAAATGTCTCTCGAATCGAGATAAAGAAGTACTCATGTGCCCCACTGCTTCACTTCTTTTAGAGGAAGGAGAAAGGATGTAAAGTTGACCAACAGTTCTCTCTAACTGCTTCTCTGAAAAGCCCTCTAGTTATGCCTTTGATATTGTTGAAAAGCTGTTTTCCTTACACCACTTTGTTCATTCTGACCGTGGTCCAGCAACGCCTTTAAAGTATGATATTTAACATCTCTTGGTTGCAATTAAAAATCCTATTACAATTACAAATGCATTTTTTGGGTGAAGAAAAACTTTTCCTTTACCCTCTTAGGTTGTGATTGGGGGAACTGCAAATTAAACTAACAAAAGACAGATTAACAGGAGGAAAAGATATAAATGTTTACTGATATTTATATGCATAGGAGTTCACAGAAAAGAAGTAAAACTCAAAGAGATAGATTTAGAGATTTATATACCCTTTTAACAAAGAAAAGTGGGTTTGGGCTTCAAGGAACAATAAATTGTGGGGAAGTTACTAGTAAATATATGGGGGAATTAATGAAAGACAGGTCTATTTTTAGACTCATCTTGGTGTTGACTCCCCATCTTCAGTGATGGGTTGCTCTTCTCTCCTTGATATGGGGGTGGGGAAAGGAAGGAGAGTTCCTTCCTCAAGGAGAAATTTATGCCTTGCTTTAAGCAGGTAAGAGGAGAGCAGAGAACTCTTCCTGCATCTGTCGATTCTCAATTGCCTTCAGCTCAAAGTAACCCTATGCCAAAGTGGCATATTTTGGGGTGGTATATTCTGATCCCCTTCACTACTGACATATAATTGGTGCAGGGGCTACTCTAAAAGATATTTCAAATATAGTGTGTACACCACTGATTTTCAAGTAAGAATTTGATATGTATTTTCGACTTAATACATTGAGACCAAGTTATGATTTTACGACTGTGAGCTTTACGGTTTTGGTGCACTGCACAGGGACAAACATTAGAAATAAATAATAACAAGAAAAAATGAGAGACTTTTCAGTTAAATCTTTGAAAACTATTGAGATTATAAACATAAATTTCTCCATTATGTTTGATAGTGCATAATATTATATTAAGAAAGACATTTTCAGCTAAGTGATGTACACTCATTGGATGATGCCTTTTTCAAGACTAAAATGATCCACCTAGTCAGGCAAAGGACAGGCCACACAGAACTCTAAACAACAGGGTGAAGAGTCTGCATTTTATTCCAAATAGGATGGAATGCTTTGGGCATTCTCAGTAGGGGAGCCTCATAATCAGATTACACTTTTAAATGCTCCCTCTGGGCTGTTTGGTGAGAAAAGGATGCTAAAAGAACAAGAGTGACAGTTAGGAATTTAGTCTAGATAAAGTCGATGGCTCTTTGGACACAATTGCTGCTATCAAGCAACTCGGAATGAAACCCTCAGAAACTAGGCTGAAGACATTGTAAAGGCATGAAATGCATTTCACACCTAAAATTCACCAGAGTGTGTCCTCAATTAGAGTGCATGTTTTCTCTCACCTACTCTGTTTTTTGCCTTCCCAGGGCACATCCTCATCCATCTTCTCTACGTATCACTCTTTACTCCCTCCCTAGTTGTGTCACTTTGGTCTCTTTTCTCTCCTCAGCAACATTAATCTTGGCATGCCAGAAGACATAAACTTTAGGAATAAAGTCTGCGAAAACTTTGGGTATAAAATTCCAATCATCCTTTTAACCCAGGAGAAATTAGGCTAATACCGCTATAATTTAGTGGTTACTGCACTATTTGGTATCAACTCTACCTGAGTTCAAATTCTAAGTCCACTACTTATTAACTATAATCTTGGACAAGTTGCTGAAATTATCTGTGCTTCAATTTCCTTACATGCAAAACAGGAATACTAATAGTACTTATCTCACATGATTGTTACAAAGATGAAATGAGTTGGCATTTTCAAAGTGCTTAGAACTCTACCTAACATGAAAAATTCTGTGTGGATGTTTGCTATTATTATCATTACCTACCTTTTAGAGCTATGTGAGAAAAAATAAATAACGCCTGTAAAGTACTCACATACATGGTAAGTGTCCAGTTAATGCTCAGCTATTATTACTTGCTAGAATATGACACAAATCTCAGCAATGATCCAGTGTTTATTTTTTGCCTCTCTTGCTGTTTCTAATTTCTTTTCAGACCCTATGAGGTCACCTATGTCTGTGCCTGTGTCTGTGATGAGTATATTTAACCTCGGGGCCAAGAGAAAAGATATTGGAAGAGAGGCAGAAGCCACTGGCTCATTTCCCAGTTTTCTGTTTGTATTTAAAAAACGAAAGTACTTCTCATAAGAACTATGTACCACATTTTTGAAACTCCAGCTGAGGTAAATTAGTTGAATAGTTCATTAATTTCAGCACTCTCACATGAAATGAAAGCAGTTTTGGAAAGTGTGCTTTGTCTGGGTTAATTAGTAAATGAGAACATTGGAACTTTACTGCATTTTTTTTTGTTTCAGCAATTCTCGTAATTATCTTTTTTAGGTTATATATAAACTTATAAAGACACCTTTTTGATATCTTTTCTATGATACATGGATATTAGCAGTCTTCAAGCAACATCTTGGGATGGGAGTGACTATAGGGCAGTGTTGCTGGAAGAGGAGAAAGAAACCAAAGAGATGGGGGTTAGAGGGTAAGAGACGAAGCTATCTAAATAAGAAAGAATGTGTGAAAGAAAGAATAGCAAAGGCAAGCACCATTAGCAACAGCCTGTTCCATTTCGATGTCTGACTACATGTATCCTAACTTCATTTTTATCATCTTCATGTTTATATTGTTACTGACATCCCTGACTTCTGTAATCTCTCCATGCCTCTTGAGGAATCTCTCCAATTATTTGAGTTTTTCACAGATATTTAAAAGTATTTGGCAGCAAGGTTATGTTACATGACAGCAAACAAATGCTTAGTCATGCAATGAGAAGTATAAATGTTGGTGCTGCCTCAAGCACAAAACCAGTTTGGAGAGGAATTTTTTTTCCCTTCCTCTTTGTTTTCACCAATTTGTTAGAACAAAATTGGCATTCGATGCCCAGAATGAAATGTATACTGTATCTTTTCTTTTGTTCTATAAAAATTACAGAAACCCTTCTCCTGCTCACATCTCCATATGTTTGATGCTCCAGCTTAAATTGTAGTGTGATGCAAAATCAATTTACCTGAATGAGGGTAAGATTCATTCTTCTAAATTGTCTAGTGCTGTCTATGCTAAATCAAACGAAGGTCAAGAGAAAGGTTGGAAAGTACTTGAAGAAGACAGACTTATAAAACCGGGCAAAGTCATTTAGTTAAAAGTAGTAGTTTCCTTGCTCCAGGTAATTATCTGGACTATCTGGCTAATTGGGGAGTTAATGTTTATTAAGCCATGAAATGTATATCAGATACTTTACAAAATTATGTTATCTATTCTTTGCCACAACATTGTAAAGTAAGTATCAATGGCTCAGTTTTACAGATAAGAAAACTGAGGTTCAGCAAAGTGAAATAACCAACCCAAGTGGGTGTGCTTAGTATATATTTATAAAATTAAAAACTCATTGCAGGTTCGAGCATAAGCTGTCTAAGATGATTCCTTGTACCCATCTTTCTATATAAGTGTGATGAGCAAACTGACTTCTGGCACCAAACACAGGCTGCAAAAAGCTTGAAGATATTTTTTAGGTAATATGACTCAGGCGGGTGGAATGTATCAGAGAAAATGACATCACAATGCTCATGAGTGTCACACACTCTGGTTATTTAAGGGTTTGTAACAGAATCCTACTCTAACAGTTTAAATGCATATGGCAAAACAAATCTAACCTTAGCTTGACCCCAGAACACCCTGTCAGTTGAAGATGGAGGAGTTCTCCCATGGGACCCTGGCGATGGACATTGCCCTATCTTAGGAATCCTTGAGGATTCTCTTGATCCAAAATCTGATCACCCTAAGCAGTAAAAAAGGACATTCTTTCACCAGTATCTATATATTTCTCTCTCTCATATTCTCTTCTCT
>NW_024354875.1:15569836-15753432 GCF_902729225.1 Pteropus medius | reverse complement strand
TCAAATCTCTTTAGAGTTCTTTCTTCTTTCTTCATTATAGATTCTCTCAAGAGACTCCGAGGAAGCCTGGACTGCTCCCTGGCCCCAAAATATGCAGAGACATTTTTGGTTATCACAATGACTGAAGGGCACTTCGGGTATTTATTAGCATTTACTTCTGGCATTCAGGATTAGAGATGCTAAATGTCCCCTAATGTGTGAGGCAGTTTGTACAAGCACAAATTGTCCCTCCCATCAGTCAATAGTGCCCATAAAGGAGCACCACACTAGAGTCTCCCCTACCTTCCTTTCTCTCCACTCCTTTGTCAATGCCCTCACCTGACCCCACCCCACCCAACAACTCATTCCAGCAAGTGCCTTGTGGAAGAAGATGTGATATGTATTAATATATCACCCCCAAAAGATAACCTACTATCCTGGGTTCTGACCTCTTCTTACCTTGGTTCTCCTAGTTTCTTGGCCTGCTGAGAACTCTGGTCTTTGCTCGACCTACTGAATACTTTTTATTGGCGACTACTCAAAAGGCCACCGCTTGAATATTTCAGCCCTTGTGGTTGATTTTTGCTGCCAAAAACAGCAGTTGTCGAAGTCTGCTACATATTGCTAGCTCATCCATACGCGTTCCTCCTTTTCCAATATAGAAAACATTTGTTCTGCCAAAGTCATGCCTACCCCCAGCATAGAAGTTGACAGGATTCCATTTGCTTCTAGCAGAGAGAGAACTGACCCCTATAAATTATGTTCTTTAATAATGGTTTGGCAAAGAGAAATCTGGCATTACTCCAAATTCTTCTCGCTCCAGACTCACACACGCTAGATGAGAGAAAGAGAGGAAGAAAAGAGAGCAATCGAGAATAACTTCTCAGAATTTGACTTGAGCACCTGGGTTAATATGATGTTCTTTATCAAGATATGAAAAACCACTTGGGAAAAAAAGTCTGGAAAAAGGAATACCAGGGGTTCAGCTTCGGCCTTGTTAAGTTTGAGACATCTAAACGGAGATGTTAAGATAGCAATTGGGTACTTTGGACATAATAGAAGCGTATTTATTGAATAAACAAAAGGTCACAGCTAAAAGTCACCCTATAAGAGCCTATTAGTTAGGTTAAGAAGTAGTTTACAATCATGTTCCTTATGTCTTGGTATGTTTTCCAACTCTCCAAATGCAGAGGGATAGCAAAAATGCAATCAGGGAAATAATTCTCAGCCACAACTCACATTCCAAAGGAAAAAAACATCAACAACAAAATACCCAACCAAAACCATCAAACCACATCCTAGCAGAAACCTTTAATGTGTTGTTGGGGCATCATCTGGTCTCCATCATCACCAGCTGTGACTTGCACACCCGGGAAAGGCCAGACTTCAGCAATAAGAACTAAAATAAAAGACCTAGACAAGGCTTTGAAGTTGAATGAGTTTAGCAGCATTTATAACTGAGGTGGCAACAGGAGAATTAAAAGGAAGGACAGATAGGATCAACATAAGACAGAGTTGCTAGGTCTTATTAATAAAAATGTGGGGGGATCTTTACAAATCCAGACAGGAATGGCTACTCTCAGGTCTGTCGCAACATTCTTCCATTTTTCATTCAGTAGATGTGAATTAAAAGACCACTCTGAGCAGAGTACATGTGGGTGCTTGGGGAGACAAGACAACAAAACTGAAGCACGTTATATAAAATGTAGAGAAATGACTACATACTCTGAAAGCGGTATCAGCAAACTTAATTCAAATACCAAATTTTCACAGCTGTAGTTGGTTCCTAAGGCACATTCCACAGAACAGTTCCTAGGGATATAAATGTGTCATCAAATAAGTTAATCAAGATAAGCTTCTTACAGCCAAAATTTTAAGACGTGCTATGAGTCTCCCAGAGGGGTATAATAAAAGCAACATTTCCCTCAGTTCTTTATTTATGAAACCCTTTCACCCAGAGCATCATAGAAGAGCTGTTTTCCAAAAGACTCACTTGCTAAATCCTTCCTAGTAGAGATTAGGATTCACATAGGATTAATCAGGAAACAAGTTTGTGGAAGTTGGAGCAGAGTTTCTAAACAGAGAGATAAATGAGTTGATGGAGAAGTGAGAGGAAAGCATGTCACACTGAAGGACCATATAAAGGCTTAGAGGTGAACTTGTTTGCCAAGAGTGAGAACAATTCACGTTCATAGAAGAGACGCAGATTCCAAACTAGGCTTGGTTGAGTGAACTTTCTCTAAGGATACTGCAGAAATCCTAGCAAATCGGGTAACTGGAAAAGCCAACCAGCACTTTGAATTATAATTATTAGGAGGTTGATGAGAAGATAGTGGGTGAATCTTAAGCAATCTAAACTGTGTTTTAAATTATTGTTCTGAATAATTCAAGAAATGCCTCGAATTTATAATACCCTGAGTATTTCAAAGCTAGTATATATTTAATTAGTTTTTATCAATTTGTCTCTTCTATAAGTTTTACTTATCCCTTGTAAGGCCGTATGCTTTCTAAAACAAATTTAACAGTACTATTTAATGCATTTGTACTATTTAATTCCATCCAACCTTAAGGCAGAAATCCTGCCAATTATAACCCTATCCTCACAAGACATCATCAAAATGCTGATTCATACTGACTAAACAAGCTGCATATTAATTACTCATTTCAATGTCAGCATGTTCATTATATATTGCTCTTTCCAAGGGAGAAGAAGATAAGGAGACGCTGATGCTTCCAGGGCATTTAATTAAAATGCACAATGCAGCAAAAATAAGTTACTTTTGCCCTTCAAATAAATTATGTAGAACAAACTTGTGAAAATTATAGTGGAACTGAAGGCTTCATCATTTCAAGCCAAAAGTACATCTTTAGTCTCTTTTCTTAAATGTTTTTGGTGGCTCAAATCTATACAAGTTTTGTTATGGTTTCTCCGGTCGATACCTCTATGGTCTATGCCTCTAATCACTCACTGTACACCTCCTTATACTAGTATGGCAGGTTACACTACTGTCTGAGACAACAAAGAGAATCTGTCATAGCAGAAACTCATCTTGGACTTGGGCTGTGTTCACCTGCTGCACTTCAGTTATGCCTGAGAAAGACTTTGCAAGAAAATAATCACACACTATTTAATGACATAATGCTGTGTACTGCATCTAGCTGGTCAGAAGCACTTAAATGACAGCCATTAGAATGATGATGATTATAATTATGACAAGGATGAAGATCAAAATGAGGATAAAGTTGATGCTATTGCTTTTTGGTGACCTGGAGGCACAGTGCTCACCAGAGCTTCTCACTTGATACCAAGAAGTCCGTTGGAACCAGAACTCAAGCCACATACCCTTCTGGCACTTAGGCATATCTGGGTATGGCTAGATAATTTGATTTTCCAAAGGTTTTTTGGATGGAGGCTGAAAAGTCTATTTGTAAGGAACTTAGGCCAAGGGGAGAAGTGAAGGTGATAAGCTGATCCCATTACAAAAGTGTAATTATCACAATACAGTAGGGATCTTGGGTACATCATGATAAACACTTTTCAGAACTGTCCCTGCCCCACCCTCCTGGACAAACGTATACCAAGAGAGGGAAAGGGAGCTGTAATTATTATTTAAAATAATTATTTCTATTAAATTATATAATACACCTATTGTGATCCTGCCCTACCAGAATATTAGGCAAAGGGAAGAGAGCCTATTTCTTCCCTCGGCTCCTACCCCTCCTCGTTCCCCTGACACAGACCCAAGATTTGGTGTGTTGGAGGCTCAGGTCTTCCTTGGTGAATCAGTCCACTAACTGTGCTGAGTAGACCCACAGTAGGGACTAAAATGGATGGAGAAGGGGAACTCCAAGGCCAAGAGAGGGTATGCAGAGCCAGGTCAGGAAGACACCAGGCACAGAAGAGCAATGGGAGGACCAAACTGCCCAATGCTGATGGGTATGTCAAGGATGAAACCACTTGTAAGCAGATTTAAGGCACCCCATAGAGAGTTCCAGGAATATTGGTAGGTGGGCTGGCGGAGGTCTGAAAGTCTTTTGCAGGTGGGGAGGGCCAACAAAACTAGTGGAATTTGAGCTATTACTATTAATGTGTCCTCATATGTTGTTCTAGCTAATGAGTCCCGGGAGAAAGACATGGCACACATGAATCTGGGGAGAGATCCCTTTGCCTATTTTCTAAAATAGAGTAGAGGCCCACAAACTGCCATTCTAGGAGAATAAATTTGGGGACTCAGAAGAGCTGGTCAAATATACCAATTTTCTCTTTTTCATTCATCAGAGCAAAGCATGGTGGTGGAGTTGAGGGGCAGGTGAGATGGTCACGCTAGGCAAGAAAGGAAGACTGGAGAGAAAAAAGCAGAGAGGGAAAGAGGCAAACTATGGGTTAATGAGCACCTGACATGTGTTAGGATCTTGGCTGGATTTCTTTCAGGGCCACTGTTTTGATCAATTCTCAAAAAAAAAAAAGAGTCCAACATTATTATCACCATTTTACAGCAAATAGCTAGCTGAGTTTCAGAGATACGAAGTAATCGATCCAAGATCACACTTAGAAAAGTGTTAGAGCACAGATTTAAATCAAGGGCTATAAAGCATCAAAGCCCATGCCTGCACCTCCTAATATGAGCAAGTCAACCTACTAGGGTGCAGAAAGAGGACACTAAAATTCCTATTTGTATTTCTTTTTGACCTATGTTTGTCAGTAGGACCATTTTAGTCCGGATCAGGTAGTGACACACCAATATGGTTCACAAAATATTCTGAAGGAATGAGGGTTGACAGAAAGATGACAGTGACCTCTTCACTCATTTGTTAGTTTTTAGTGTATTATGGTGTACTATAGTTTATGAGGTCCAGATAAGTCACTTATATTACCTGTTTATAACTAATATACCACAGAGAATAGACTGATTAATTCAAAATGGTCCTCCAAAGAAGTGGGAAATGTATGACAATGCTGATAATGTAAGCATATGTGAATGGCACAGGTATGAACTCTTTGTCAGTCATGAAACCAGATAGACACAATGATAACACAATAGATTCTGACTCAAAGTCAGACAAAATAAATAAACAAAAGAAAAAGAAAACGGAAAAGAAAAAGAAAAATCAAGTTCATTTGAGGTATGGATTGATGTCCAACACTGTAAATATTGCCTTAGTGAATGCTACCTATTTTAACATACTGTGCTTTTGGAGGTGTTTTTCCAGCTATGCATATTATTAAAACTACTTAGAAGCCAAACGTGAATCCTGCGTTTCAAGTTTTAAAAATAAATAATTTCAAAAATAATGAAATATTTGTAATACATGTAATGCTTAAGTTTAGTAGTTCATGTGGAACAAAATTATCTTGTCATTGATGAATATACAGTTTTAAAATATTACGTGTTACATCTTTATCTCATCTTTAAACATTTCTCTTTCTGAACGAAATGAGCATGATATATTAATTGAGTGGTACATGTATGCAATTTATGAATAAATTTATTTTTATTAAGAATTCATAAACAAAAGTCTAACAGGATATATTACCAAAAAAATTGTTTGGTTTCTACACTACATATCAGAGCGCATTGAATATTGTGTGGTATATAAAAACTTGAAAAATATTTTAAAGTGAGTAAGTAGAATAAATACCATATCGGTATGAGGTATACTTCATAGAGTAAGAAATGTTTGAGGAACAAAAAGAAAGGAAAATGTCTTCATTTAAATAAGATTGAAGCCATCAAATGGTGACTATACATCACCTTCAGCCTTAGCTTATATTTGTTATCCCAACATCTCTGCCAGCAGAACCCCTTTTCAATGTCAAAGTTACCTGGTTTAGATGACATATTTTATGATCACCTTAATTATACAGAAAACTTTTTAAACTTAGCCTCTCCATCTCACCAAACATTTCTCTCACTTTCTCTCCTTTTTGATCCTGATTCAAACAAAAATTTATTTTTTTTTATTTTAATGGCCAGCCTTAAAATCTGTATACAATATTCTCTAAGCTATGACATATTTATGTCATGATCTTCCTTCCTTGCAAAATTCATCTCCCTCTCTCTCTTTGGGTGCTCTCTTCCCCCGCCTATAAACACATCTAGGTCTCGAAAATCTAAAATTAAAACAAAACAAAACAAAACATTATTTTGAGACCAACTTCTCTTGGAACATTTTCTCCCTTTTACTTTATTTTGAAAGTCTCTAAAAGGAAGTCCTTATTTGTTACATGTTTCCTTCTACACTGAACACATGACATACTGAAATTTCTCTCTGATTTCCAGTGATGATGCCACTTCAAATGCTCTGTTCTCTACATTCTCCTCAGAAAGTTAATTAGAGGTCTGAGCAGAGATCCCAGCCCTTTGACCAAAGAATGATCCTCCTGTACCTAAGAAAACCAGAGAGAATGTGAAAGTAGGAAGTTGCCACCTGCCTACTCAGCCGGGTGTAATGAATTAGTGACCTTGACATGATCACAACCATATCAGCCTCTCATCCAAAGGCTTTTTCAAACCTTATGCATCTTTACTGGAATATCTGGAATAATTGACCAGATTTCACTATCTTGAAATTTTCTATTATTTTGATATATTCCAGGATACTGCAGGATGTAGTATTAATACTATGGAATTTGAAGTCAGAAAGAGCTGGATGTGATTTCTGGTTCTGTCCCACAATATTGCTCAGTGACCTCGCCCAAGCCATTAGCCTCTCTGAATCTGATTTCATTGTCTACCAAATGGAACTGATGACACCCCATTCACGCACTATCACTAAGAATCACTAAAGACTACGTTCGTGTGGACACTGATTTGTTTGTTATTATAGTTAAAGTTTTCAACTGCCTTAAACAGCACAATTCATTGAGTTGACTGTGCTTTAATCTGCATTAACAAGCAATAGAATCAAAAGGGCTCCGAAAGGTCACTTTGGATGCAGCAATTACTCTCCACATAACTAGAGCCTAGAGTCTTCAGAGCAATGACACCATATGTTTTCATGAGAACTTATGAGAAATAAATGCACTGAGAAACTTTCTGGACTGTGCTCAAGATCTGACTTATTTTCATATAGTTTATGGTGAATACTCTTGTTTTTCTAATTCAATTTATATAACATGTAAATAAAAGGAAGAAAGGTATAAAAAAAATGTAAGGAAAGAGTGTAATAAAAAAATGTAAGGAAAGAGTGTAACAAAAAAATGTTGGTGCTGCCACCCAGCAAATGCCTGAGGAAGGAGCAAGAGTCCAGCCTGAGGACAGATACCTTTACTCTCCTTTGGAGAGCTGCAAGGAAAGAGATAACCAGTGACTGATAGGGAAGGCTGGGGTGGTTCTAAAAAGTCTTCAGGGGATGCGTAAGAAGCAGAGTTCACTTTAAACATCTGCCAAGCCCATGGCACACAGACACCCCTCACAGAGTGTGCACTGGTAAAAGCAATGTTCCCTCTTCCTTCTCATATTCCAGACTGCATAGGAATACGGAGAGGGAAGATGAGAAGCACCAGCCTAGGAAAACACACTGAACATACCACCATTCCTCAGTCATAGACTTTCACCTGCAACTTGTAACAATTCCAAACTTGAGAAAGAATAAACACCTCAACTTAAAATCCAGTTAAGTTTTCATAATTATATGAGACTGAGAATTATAATTATTTATCCGAGTCTGTGTTTTTTGACTGGTCACCAAGAATGACCAGAAAAGTCAAGGGAGTAAGTACCTAAGCAGGGCTGCTTTAGGAAGAAACACTGGTCCTGGGTGTCCTACAAGCTGCAGGTACACCCTTTAAATCAGGGGTCTCCAACCCCCAGGGCATGAACTGGTACTGATTGTGGCCTGTTAGGAACCAGGTCACACAGCAGGAGGTGAGCAGAGCTAGTGAAGCTTCATCTGTATTTGCAGCCACTCCCCAGTGCTAGCATCACTGCCTCAGCTCTATCTCAGATCATCAGGCATTAGAGTCTCATAGGAACACGAGTTCCTGGTGCCAAAAAGGTTGGGGACCACTGCTTTAAATCCAACACTGATGCGACATAGATTAGGCGTAAGAAACCCACTGTGAGAGACACAGGGGAGGGGAAAGGTGCATTGTATGATGGCATCAGGAGTAGCGTGTTGCTTTTTCTTCTTAAAAGTCAGCATTATAAAGCAAGGCATTAAGGGGAATTGCAGACTGCTATGATGACTGGAATTTAAAGTGTAACAGGAGGAAGAATTATAGGAAGTGGGGTTAGGACAGGAATTTCAGAGGAGCAGCGAAGACCAGGGATGTTAAAAGTAGCTTTAAAGACCTCTACTACCAAGAGTCCCCACATTCCTGTTGCCTTCCAGTACCCCTCAGAGCATAATCTAAACCTCTGTCCTGCCACTGCCAAGCACACATTTGTTGATAAGCAGCACTGAAATTAGCTAGAGACAGAAAAGAATCCTTTCTTCAGTTATGGCCTGAGAAGTTAAAAATGTATCTCAACTTAGTTCTTTGAAGAGCAGGAGAAAAATGTTACTGAAAAGTTTCCACATTCCAATAGAAGGTCAGGCAGCTGTAGACGTGAAGTTAACTTCTATCTGAGAAAGTGACTGTTCACATGATTTATGGGCAGCATTCCTAGGGTGGGGAGAAGGCAACAGCCTCAGTGCTGTAGACCAAAGGAAACAGTGCTTTATAATCCACTGAACAAATGATAAGTCAAATAACAAAAAAACAGAACTGCAGAGATAAAAGCACACTCCCTGGGGCAAGGAAATTGTAGAGTATTTATCCAAGAAGTTTAAAATAAGAGAATTTCCCTGAGCCCACTCTCTATATTTATCTTCCTTGTTCTTGTTTTTCTGTCTTCATTTTACATTTCCTGTATCTTACTGACATTTTTTATCATCAACCTATATAGAGGTAAGTCAGCATTATATATATATGTATATGTTTATATATAAGTTTAAATATTGAAAAGTTGTACTTGTCTCTAAATAGTGATGAAGATTCAATATTTTCCATCTGGGGCAGTGGGGCAGCGAGGGGGACCTTAATCCATAAAGCCTTAATTAAACAAAATTTTAATGTGTGGCTAGAACAAATCATTTTTATTTCAACATTTGTTTCTGAGAAACTTCCACTTTTCACACTTTTTTATAAAACGGGAAGCACGATTTTTCTCCTCATTAAATTTACTGTATTTAATGAAATTAATAACTGTTCATTTCAGTTTTTAAAATTCAGTGTATATCAATCAATACCTGCTTCCTTAAATCACCTTGCTACATTCATTTTGCAAGTTTTCATATTTATAACACAGGTAATAGTAAGACTTATGTAAGGATTTGCAGTTTTAAAAGATCAGAATTTACTATATGACCCCGTAACCTATCCTAAACAGCCATTCTTAAACCACATTGTTTTGATCATTTTTTAAGTGTTGACTAAAAAAAAAACCTTTGATTTTTTATAATTGTCTAGTTTGATATTTTCATAGTTGCTTATATTAAAATTTTACCTCAAATCGTTGAGCATTTCTATTTGGCAGATGTTATACTAACAGCATTACACGCAATAGCTCATGAAATTCTCACAACCACCCCATGAGATTCTCCTGAACGATTCCAGGAGACCCTCAGCAGCCACCATCCCACACATTCCCATGGAAAAGACTGAAGTGGTGGGGAGTCCTGGGGTTGAACCCAGGAGAGCCCAGTTGCCCTCACAGAGATGTCTAGCAGTTCCTCACAGCCTGGTTCTGGAAGGTGGCGGGCCGGCTGTGCAGTTAGAGCAGCTGTGACAGCACCCAGGTGGCCCCCTTGCTAGTGTACCAAGGCCTAGAAGAAAGACTAACTCACTTATTAGAAATATCCTTCCCATCCACCCTGCCTTTAAGAAAAACACTTGTTTCTTTGCTGAGGACCTTTCTTTCCTTCACATCCTAGAATCCCAGAGTTCAAACTGACCTCTTTTACAGTTGGTCATTCCACAACACTTAATTAGAGAGAAAAATTCCCGAATTTAAATAAAGTGTGCTTAATGCAGTAAGCACAAACCCTTCAAAATATATAAAGGCTTAAGTTTTGTTTTATTACCTGTTATGGTTTAATTATGCTCCAAAGAAAACATGTTAAAGTCTAACCCCTAGGACCTCAAAATGTGACTTTATTTGGAAGAGGGGTCTTTTTAGAAGTAACCAATTAATATGAGGTCATTGGGGTGGGTACTGATCTAATATGACTGATATCCTTATAGAAAGGGGAAATTTGGACATTGAGACAAACAGAAGAAAGATGATATGAAGACACACAGAGAGAAAGCCATATGAAGATGGAAGATTGGAATAATGCATCTACAAGCCAAGAAATGCTGGCAAACTACCAGAAGCTAGGGAGAGGCAAGGAAAGATCCTCCTATGGGTTTCAGAAGGAGTGTGGCCCTCACTTTGATTTCAACCTTCTAGCTTATAAAACTGTGACAAAAAGTTTCTGTTGTTCTTAGCCATCCACTAAAACTGTTATTTTGTTATGGTGGCCCAAGCAAATTAATACCTTAACCAAACCGTTTTCTGGTTTCCTTTTTTGTTCCCCATTATTATTTTCTGAGTTTGACTAGCTGCAGCTAAATAGCTGTTCTGCTTTTCTCTTTTAGTAAATTATCTATTCTTGGCTTCAGAGATGGAATTTAATCTTTAGTTCCATTGCTGCTGCAAACGAGGCTGTAAAAAAGGATTTTACTATTAAAGGAGGTCCTTGCTTTTATGTCACAGGACCTAAATTTAGTGGTAAGATCTACAGACTCTGGCTCATGGAATAACTTGTCATTATAGCTTTAGCACAAAAGGCAATTTTCCCTCACCCACCCTCCAAAAGAATGAAAGTTTGAATGACAAAGGGCTTATCATCATTATCCGCTTGACAGTTCAACCTCTGCCAGTACCATCTTGCATCTGCAGATCTGCTTGTCACTACATCCAGAGGAGAGCTAGGGATATTTCTAGGCTTCAGGGATGCTCCCAGCAGCAATAAGATCCATCTCCACATCGTAAGCCATATGCCTGGAGGCTTCTCAGTGTTCCCAGCTACACATAAATCTAAGTAAATTAAAGATGTGCAGCCCTGTTCCCATCCTTTCTAATAATACTGGTGAAAATTTAATCCTCTGTGGGATAGAGGTTCGAAGACAATCTTATAGCCTTCAATTATAGTGAGATTTTTTAAAGTTTTCTGATTAATTCAATATCTTTTTCTAGGTCAAAATATTTACTGTAAGACCTGTCTCTCATAGAATACTATCAAAATATTCATCTCTTTATCTCTTTATTCAATAAGCAGATATCGATAAATAAAATAAACGGCATGCATTTATTAAGAGCTTACTATGTACCAGGCACCATGCTGGGTGCTTTACCTTATCATCAACTCCTCATAACAACCACATAAGGCACATATTATTATTACCCCATTTGTCGATAAGAAGACTAAGAGTGACATACTGACTAACCAAGGGTTCATCCTCAAGTTTACAGAGTCATACTTGAAACCAAATCTCTGACTTTAAAGCTCTTACTCTTAATTATATTCAGCTATTCTACCTCAATTGAGAGCTCATCAGGTGTCAGCTATTATGAGAAGAACAAGGGAGAAGAGACTTTTTTTAATAGCTATATGCCTTGTGGTTAAGAACTTAGTTTAGGGAGGAGAATTGATAAATGAGCATCTCATTATAATCGAGTCTGGTAATCACAGAATTGTAGTTGTTTACGTTGCTATATAGCTCATATCAAAACCTCTTAATACACAAAGCCAAGGGCTCTCTCTATGTATAGTATTTCTTTAAAACAGGATCTTCAGAGGGAAAATTCTAAACGAGTAACAGGAAGTAACATAATTAAAGCATGTACATATGCTGGTTTGAAACTCAAATTGAAATAATCTAGAAGTCCAGCCTATCTAGCCTGTCTCGGCAAACCTAAGCAGCAGTCATAAAGACAGTGGCAAGAGTGGCCTTCCCCTTTCTCTCCTGCCCAAAGTCGCCTATAGGAGGACTTGGTATCTTTCTTCTCTTGCCTTTTTATCTTTCAGGCAGATTCCAATCCCTGTCAGGAGTCCCCTTGCTCCTGTCACAAAGGAAAACATCTGCTGTAGCCCAGAACAGCTTGCATTCCCAACATACAAGTTTTAATCAAATCTTTGCTTGTCTTTGGCCTGATTTCTTCTACTTCCCTAAAGCTGAGGGTTACTGCTAAGTGCTGCCTTATCCAATTATCAGTCGTATGCAACCTCATGGCACTTTGTAGCTGAAACAGACCTTAAAGATCATTTCCTTTAACCTGCTCATTACTCTGTCACCCCTTGGCATTTACGCAATTAGTTTGCTCTGTTTGATTTGTATTTATTCAGTTGCTGCTTCGTAGGATACTTAAGAATTTTTCTTCTATGCATTTTCTCTCTCAACTTAATTACAAGACCCTCAAGAACAGGGAGTGTACGAGTACAGTGGCTTGGTTTTTATTGCTCTTTCCAATGGTTTTCATGTGCTGGGTGCTCGGTAAAAGTCGTTGAGTGGAAAATACAAAATACAAAAAGTGGGATAAACAAAACATTTAAATGTTCTTTTTCTTCGTTTAGTTGAGCAGGCCATCTATTCCCCATCGCTTTTCTACACTAATTAGAGCATAATTCAAAACTGAGTTTGGACTTGAATTACTTTATCATACAGTCTTATGACATTAATTCACATTAAACATCTATCCTTAAGTTACTTTGCACATTTTGACTAACAATAACAGAAACCCACTCAAATAAGAAAAACTAAGATGAAAATTACTATGAGGCTACAAAGACAGGAAATAAGCTGTGCTTTAGGATAGGGCCTCTGCCACCATCAGAAAGACCAATCACCTTTCATTTCTGCTTCCCTTTATACATATCCTTTATTGATCTCCAGCTCTATATTTCTATTTCTCCTTCAGATAACCACACAAGGAAATGCAAGGTGGCCAGAAAGTACCTAGTTTACATGTTGCAGGTACAGCCACACACGAAAAAAGACTGAATATTTTTTTATCCCAATTTCAAATTTCCAAAGGGACCCTGATAGATCCAACTTGAGTCTTCTGTCAACCTCTAT
The DNA here is from genome assembly GCF_902729225.1 of Pteropus medius. Classification (NCBI taxonomy): domain Eukaryota; kingdom Metazoa; phylum Chordata; class Mammalia; order Chiroptera; family Pteropodidae; genus Pteropus; species Pteropus medius. The sequence goes on along the minus strand of NW_024354875.1, from coordinate 15,740,348 downwards.
ACTATACTATAACTAGAGAAACGAGATCTTGTGAAATTTTTGTTATTTTCATTCCAATGCGAAGTTGATAAGAGATATCTCAGGAAAAAAAAAATCAAACCTAGACCAAAAAAAAAAAAAAATCAACAGCAATCTACTATAATTTCTATGCTATAATGTAGTTTCTGTAAATTCTGACAGAGAATAATGTCCCAACAACTTACATCATGCACTTAGAAGGGCTTGATGTTAGCTATTATTAATATTTAGGAGAAGTAACTACTTAATAAACTTGTGTAGGTGATGACAGCCATAATGAATGATCAGAAGATCTTTGACTTATGTCTCAGCATTTTATTTATTTATTTAAATATCTTTAACTCCCACTCCTAATTCAAAACTAGTTTATTGCGTAATGAATAATATCTCTGTAGAACTACAAAAATAAAGCCTATCTTGAGAAAATTACTAAATTCTCCAGATAATTAGAGAATTTCAGTGGTGTAGATATAGCCACAGAGCAAGATTCACAGATTGCTATCATGGTGTAACATATCGAAACAACCATTGTGATATTTCAAGGCCCAATGAGCCAAGAGTTTTATAAAAGCTCCATGAAAATATCCTAAATCTAATGACCAATTCCAGGCAAATTTTAGAAATTTTTCTCTGACTTCATCCCACACATTTAACACAATAAATTCCACAAAGTGGCACAGAAAGGAAATGACAAATGCACAAGAGCCAATGTTCTTTGAGTGTGTAAAATTCTAGAATAAGAAATAAGCTATTTTTTGTGAGATCAGGACAATATGTACATTTGGGAAACAGCTCAGTGTGACTTAGTGAGTGCTCTGCAGCAAGATACTCACTGTGAAAAGCATCACCAAAAACCTCAGAGTTCTAAATCTTCCTTCCCCATAGAGACTTGTATCTGTCCATTCATTATTTGGAGCAGGGATGACTGACTTGGGACTCTCAAATCATGCATAATATAAAGAGACTTACTTCCCTCAGGCTTCCAGATTGTCAGGTGAGGCCGTCCAGCCCATGATAGAATTAAAATCCAAATAGTCATTGAACAATAAAACGTGTTACAATTCGATCCAGTTGAGGCGAGTCGAGGTCTCATTATACAAGCCCTCAGGGCTCAGAAGGAGAAGAACAATGATGGAAATGTGCGTTGCCATGGTGTCCCTGCTGCATCCCATGATCTCTCAGGAGTGGAACTGAGTCTCTTTGAACCAATTTGGTGGCAAACATCCTCTGCTTCCCATTCACAGGAGTCAAATCAACAGTGAATGTTCCTGCACCCCACATGGATCATTAAAACTCTTGCTATTCAGGTTTCCTAAGTGATCTTTTCCCAGTTCTGGAATGGAATTGCTTATTGTTGCTGGGAGAGAAAAGCAATTATACCGTGAAACATACACAGTTGTGACGTGATTATTAAGACAATAAAGGGAGCATAATAGGAGTCCGGAGTCACATACTGGGAGTAAGGAGATCTCATCCCACCTCCATTACCAGATCATAAGGTGACCTTCAGAAAACCCCCAAATTAGCTGAGGCCTCAGTTTCTTCATCTTATCTAAGATATTTCTTTTAAAAATCACTATTTATAACCAAAGAAAGAAAAGCCACAAATATTATAACTGTAATATACCATTAATAATAAAATGCATCATAATTAAAGATATGTTAAAATATGAAAAAAAAGTACATTTTAGAATCAGTGATAAATAATATAACTGAGAGGCAGAGGTTTAGCAAAACTGATATTTCTGAAAGTGGCCCTCTCGGATTTCTTGTTCTTTTTAAGAAATGACTATTTTAATTGTTGATTTCCCTTCTTTTTGGAGTTGTACTGAAGCAACTGAAAATAGCTGCAGAAAAGAGAGGAACAGGGCTTTTAAGAAAAATGCATTTCTGTCTGGCAGTTGAAAAGTGACTTTTAATCAATTAGGGATTTGAAAGTTAAATCCCTCTCCTGTTCTAAACAAAACTCAAAGTCAGGAATTTGCAAAAGGTCAGCTCTCACTCCCTGCTTACCAACCAGCTTTCAAAGCACAGGTCCTTGTCACATCAGAATCTCCTCACTTCAATCTTCTTGATTAGTTATCTTTTCCTTCCCTCCCTTCCTTTCTCTCTTTCCTTTTTCTTTCTTTCTTTCTTTTGTGTGTGTGTGTGTGTGTGTGTGTGTTTGTTTGTTTTTCCTTTCTTCTTCCCATCCATCAACAACTATTAAGCACCTATTCTGTGCTTAATAAATAGCCAGGTCCTGTGCTAAGTGCTCAAATGCAGCAAGGAATAAAATAGGCACAGTCTGAGCCATCGTCAAGAAATCTGCTCATCTTGAAAGGGAGACAGTCCTGGGGAGAGGAATCGCAATGAGTTGTAATAGGATTTGGAAAATAGGTGAAGACTTCACCAGGAGGTGACATCAAAACTGAAACCTGAAACATAAGCAGGAGTGTGCCAATTTATACAATAAATTCCCTCACAACAGAGAGTCGAGTCCTATTGTTAACTGAATTCCAGTTAACGAAAATAACCCAAGAATGTTTGACCTACACATTTTCTATTTTCTCTTATAATCTAACCTTATGTTGTACTCCTCTCCAGATTATCTTTTGCTCTAGCCAATCAGTAGCCTCATTTTTATCCACAGATCCTGTTCCCTTGTTGTGCTCCACACCTTTGCTCAGCTCCTGCAGTTGCCTAAAGTTCTTTCCACACTCTTCCACCCAATTAAATCTATGACTTACTCAGCACTTATTATGCATCTCGGCCCAGTTTTCTCAAGAGAAAACTGAGACGCAGAGAGGTTTAGCAACTAGTCTGAAGTCACACTGTAAGTAGCCAAGCAGAATTCAAACCAAGATGATCTGTTCCCAAAGTTCCTTCTATTTATACTATGCCATACCGGCCTATTGTAGCCAGATCCCTTCTTTATTTCAAGGCCAAGCTCAAACCTTACCATTCCCATGAAGTTTCTCTCTGATAGCTGCAGCCTGTAAGATCTCACTTTCTCTAGTCTTTTTGTGTGTATTTCCCGTGTGACATTGTTTTTAAATGTGTCAACATAAACAAATTTTTCAACAAAATTGTAAACAACTTGTGAGCAGGAATTGTACTTCACATCTCTGGGATTTGGGATTATCAATGCATGACGAGTAGCAGGCTTTCTTTTATAGTAGATGTAGGTTGGATGATCGAACTATTAGCTGAGAGACCTCCTAAGCTGGGTTTCAGGTAAGGGGCACTTTTGCAGATGCTGGGCCATAGAAGCTGTGAATAAAAAGAGAGCTATGTAATAAACCTGACAAGCTCAGGGCGGGAGAAGTGAGGGGGTCAGAGGGCAGCCCTGACAAGCTCAGTGACCAAAAATAACTACGCAGGATGGTGGGATCACAAATTCCTAACTGGGTCAGTCATAGTATGTAGTGACATCCCAGGACTATGGCTTCCTTAGCGAAGATCAGTCTTTACCTTAAGTGAGGTTTGTCCATTTTTCTTATGCATCTAGGATAACATACCTTTGATATGTCAAGGTAATTTTCTTTTCCTACCCTTCAAGTGCACAACCGCTGGCACCAGAGCACAAGACCACAGAACCCCTCATTGTTATTTTATTCCTTGCATACCATCTCTATGTGCTGTATATGTTAATTATTAACCATCCTGTACCCACCAATGTAGAAGAAGTATGTGTTTCTCCATTTTGCCTTTTATCCAATCCTATAGATTTCCCCTTTATGCTTTCACCTGCCTCTTTAATCCACCACCAATGGATTTTATGCACCTTCCTCACGTCTTCTCTTTTGATCCTAATGTATAAAATAAACTGCAACACTGACATTTTGGGGCGCATTTGAGATCTTGCTCCCCAGCATATGTTGTTAGTTTGGCTCAAAAAAAAAAAAAATCATAAAAATTCTCTACGGGTTTGGAAGTTTCTTACATCAACCAAGCTCTCAGAGGCGCAACCAGGCCACTTTTGCTCTTAATTCAGCTTTCCTTCCAGGCAGCGCCATGAACTTAGTGAGCATTCACTGTAAATGGGAAATAAACAAAAGTTAAGGATATAAAAGTTTTCCTGAGCTTTGAACTCCCTCCCAGAGCAACCAGACCAGAAAATTATCTCTCTTTGAATGCAAATCAAATGCCTTTGTTGATGAGAAATTATATTTTTTCATTGAAATTTCTCAGGACATGAATTCTCAAGTGGATCAGAGCTGACATATATTATTGGTTTTTATTCTTCCCCATCCCTAAGTCACATCCCTAAGTGTTCATGAGGCACTTAGAGAAGTGCCTCCACCCCACCAGGCTGCCAATTGATCATTTAGTACATTATTACATAACTTATTACCAGTAAGTGACAAAAGCACAGAGAGGAATTTGATTCCTTATCATTATTTGCATGACATATGTAGCACTTTTCTCCAGGCTCTGTGCAGAGAATATTTAACAGGCTACATTAACTTCTAGGCATCTAGAATTGTACAGTAAAAACAAAGGAAGCAGATTCAAGAGAACAGGAAAGGTAAAGGGTGGAATAAGAGAAGACCTGATATGAAGGAAAAAACAAAAGCAGATAAAAGCAAAATCAAGTCCCGAAGAGAATGAAAAGTGTGTTCTACCTCTCCGAGATTAATCCAATAGACCACAAAACAAAACTACCTAAAGAGTTCCACTTGCCCCATCTTCTTCAGGCCACAGGTCAATGTGTTAAACCGAAGAAAGGATATAAGAAAGGATTTAGTCTAGGATATAAGAGCAAAAAGTATTTCCATTTTGTCATGAATGTGTTAAAAGCTGAAGACAGAGAGCATAAGGAAATCTTTATGTGGACCCTAAGTAGAGAGTCTATTATCTGGGTATGCTGATCTAAACCATCCAGCGTACACAGCACAAACCCCTGAAATGCTCTTTTTTCTTATTCTAAGAAGCACCCAGAGTGACTGTCCACATCTTCATTCATCCAGGAATTTCACTTTAATTATATTAGTCTTTATCAGTTTTTACCAGGATAGACTCTTCTCTAAAATGTGTCCATATTTTCAGCATTTTAATTGTCCTTTCACAGACAACACACACACACACACACACACACACACACACACACACACACACACACACACTACTCAGTGGTCTAGTGAATGAGAAGCAGAGGATTATGATATCATACAAGGTTATAATTTCCAGGGGACCAGACACAAAACACACAATATGACTTTGCCTTGGATGTGTAGACCTAGTTTAAAGGTTGTGCATTTTTCATTGATCACATTTTAATATATATTCTGGATATGTCTTAAAGACTCTGTCAACATCCAGTATCCCCCAAACCCCTAATTGTGGCCATGTAAGGCCTGCAGCAGTTCATAAAGACCTCTTTAATCACATGCGATTCTCATTACCAGGACATACTCTTTCCAAGAAAATGCCAAGAAAAAGGGACACCTTGAAGAGATCTGGCAAAACTTCTCTGGTCATTTGTAAGAGATAAACGTTTCCTTTGCCTCATTAATTCACATATTTTGGCATAGAGAATGTGCATTATCCTTGCAGTTATCACCAGCCTCAAAAAACCCTGGGAATTTTGTGAAAAAGCTTAATGGCTCATGCTATAAATGGCAAGATTCCCCCCAGCTGGCATCTCCAACTTGCAACAGTCATTCATGGGATATTGCTTTCCAGATGAAAATTAAGCTGGAAGATAAAACAGGAAAAGCATCACAAAGTGCCTTGTCATCTCTAGATATATTTGGGAGCAGCTTAATTTCCATTTGTCTCGGCTTTTAGATGTTTACCACAGAGCTTTCATTTGGGAATGGGAAACCAGGCTTGCATGATAAGTAATAGATATGTTGTCTCAAAGGATAGCACACGTGATGTCCATTTTTTAATCATCCATGTATCCTTCAACAAATACATGTGGAATATTTATTATTTGCTCTTCACATTTGAAAAATATAAAGAAGAATAAATTATGTGATGTCCCAAGTAGTTTACAGTCTTCTTTGAAAAAGACATATATAGAAAAAAATCTGGTTATGATCAAAGACAAACAGTAATAATAGATATATATATATCTCTTCACTCAACATTTTTTTCTTACCTATATTGGGAGGCAGTTTAGAAACTGATATCATCTCTGGGTTCATGAATTCAACTCATATGGGTGAATCCGCTGGTATCCATTTTTAAAATAATCTACTATTTACCATTTTTGCATGTCAGTTATAGGAGACAGGAATGCACAAAGCATATTCATGGAACCATGAGTGTCAGTTTTAACTGTACCATAGGGGATCTATGGAGTGTTTTAGAAGAATAAGCCTGAAAAGACATGGCATATCCACATTGTAGAGCATCTTAATAGCAAGGATCTGGATGGGTTTAGTTTAATAGGCAATAATTGCTACTGAAAGTTTTTAAACAGAGACAAAGTTTGAAAAATAATCTGTCAATACTAAATCTATTCACACATGTATGAATTATGAGCTGGGAATCTGGGAGTTAGAGCAACCAGTTAGAAAGGTACTGTATTCTTCATAACCAGTGATGAACGACTGAATTAAGTTAGTAACAGAGAGAATAAAGTGAGTTTAGTTTTGATCACATTGAGTTTGAGTTTGAGTCAATGGGTCATCTTTCAGGTAAAGATATGTAGCAAACAACTGGAAACGCAGGCCTAAGACAGGTTATCACTGTGATACAGGCACAGGCATACTTCATTTTATTGTGCTTCACTTTACTGCACTTCATAGATATTTCATTTTTTACAAATTGAAGGTTTGTGGCAATGCTGACCAAGCCCAGCAAGTCTATTGGTGCCATTTTTTCAACAGGCTCAGTCGATGGTTAGCATTTTTTAGCAACAAAGTATTTTTTAATCAAGGTATGTACATTTTTTAGACATAATGCTATTGCACACTTAATAGACTACAGTATAGTGTAAACATAAGTTTTATATGCACTAGGCAACCAAAAATTTGGTTGTGACTCACCTTATTGCAACATTTGCTTTGTTACAGTGGTCTGAAACTGAACCCACAATATCTCTGAAGTATTCCTGTTTAAAGTTTGGAAGCACTTTCCAAGAAATGGTGTTTTATTTCATGTGAATAGATGCAGTCACTTAGAGAAAGACTATAGCTAGGGAGAGAAACGAGAAGGACCAAGAAGGAGCATCATCTCCCTTTAGGAAGAAGGGAGAGGACCAATGAGCAAGTCTTAATAGTAGTAATGAAGAGTCAAAGGAGCACAGGAGAATGCAATATCACAAAGTTCGGCTGAATTTTTAAGGTGTGTGCCTTAGTCTGTTTGGGGTGCTATAACAGAATGCTGTGGGTGGCTTCAAAAGCATTTACTTCTCACAGTTCTAGAAGTTGGAAGTCTAAGATCAGGGTGCCAGAATGAATAGGTTATTGGTGAAGGATCTCTTCCTCGTTTGCAGATAACTGCTTTCCAGTTGTATTCTCACATAACAGAAGGAAAGATCATCTCTTTCATGTCTCATCTTGCAAGGGCACCAATCCCATTCATGAGGGCTCCTCCCTCGCGATATTGAGGAGACCAGTAAGGATGTCTCTTTCTCTGGGATTAGAAGACAAAAGTGGAAACTGTGTGAAGATGCTGAGAAATACTCAAGAAAGAAAAGCTTCCCTCACTCAAACAGTAAATGAGGCTCAAGATACCTCTAGAGTCAGAAGATGGCTCAGAAAGCATGCAAAAAGTAAGCCAGTTTAGAATATGGGCTCAGGAGAATGTGAGAGGGAACTAAAAAGAGAGAGCAAACATACTGCCATGCAGTATGGAAGGTCCCGTTGCAGATGAGCCAAAAACACTTTATTTAAAGCTCTGAGATTAGTTTTGTGACTTACTCTGTGGATTGCCTGCAGCCTGCAAACAAGAAGGAGAAAAAACCGAAGCGACAAGACTAAGCTATTAGCTATCTGTGCCGCTATTTCCCAGTATCCTTTGTAGCTGGTGGGAATAGCAGAAGGTCCGTGGGTCAGGAAGACCGAGTGTGATGGCAGAAGTTTTGTTGAAATTCTTACCACTGAGGTTCACACTGAATAAGGAGGTCATTAAGGTCTAAAGCACAGGAGCTGACAAGTCATCATTCTGAACACATAAAGCCAAGTCTTTGCACTTGGTCTTTCCTAGAGACAGAGCTATAGGCATGGGAACATTTCTCATTCCTTCTGAGGTAGACCTGCCCTTGGTATCTAAACTAGTCAGAGGGAGCACTGCTCCATCTTCCAACACACAGCTCGGGAGGCTATGTTCTGACAGAAACTTTCACATTAAACACTGATATTTCAAAGACGGAGTAGGCACAAACACTAACTGTAGTTACTGAAGAGGCAATGCTCCACAGTCACTGGGAAACAGCAAAAAGCAGTAGTGAGTAACTCTTTTTAAAGCATCTAAATCCAGTGTGAACAGGATTTTTGACCCTATAGGAAACTTCCCATGCTCTCTCTGTACATGTGATTTGCAGCATTGTCTACAATACCCCTTTAAGTGTGAGGGCCATGGTACATACTCCAATTAGATAAAGTTTCCACCAATAAAGAAATATCTTGTTTCATTAGCTTTGAGTTCATTCAGTTGCCAATAACATTTTAATTTTCAGCTGAATAAACAATAAATCCAGGAATCTCTTTAGATGTATGGTGTACTTGAAAGAAGCTTTTTAGGACACTAGCCAAAGATATTTACTCTAACATTAAAAAGATAATATAGCTGAGCTGAATTAACCCATTTAGGAATGCATTTCTTCCCAAGGGAAACTACTAAGTTATTCTTCACAAGCAGACATCGGCTGCCCCCACACAATTAGACATTGGGGATCAGATAAAGTGTTACTGTACTTACCACTCTGAACTACAAAGCCTTCAGATAAATCCAATTACCCATGTAGATAACCAAAGAAATGGTATTTCTAGGGCAAATAACCTATTTCATAGAAAAAGTTATTGCATGGAAAGAATGCTGTATGAAAGAATGACATCAGAACGAATTTCTCTTTCCTCTCCTCTTCCTTTCCTCCCACGCTCCACCCTCCCTCCTTTCCTCTCTACCATATGGAGTTAGCTATTGGCAGGGTTCTTTGGGGTGGTGGAGTCACAGGGCATGAGGATGGCTGCCTTCCAAACTCAGCCCTCAGGGCATGCCACGGACCGGAAGCCATATCAGGAACTGTACAAACAACACAAGAGCCAGTGGTGTCCAGCTCCTGCTCTGTAAGCATGAATGTTGGCTGAGTCTGAGGACAGTGGAGGCAGTTATGGCTCAGAACCTGCTGACAGCACTTTCTGATAATAAGAATTTTGGAGAAGGAAAATTGCTTGAAAATACTTCAAAAGATAAAGATAAATTATATCTCACTGTGTCTGGGAAAAAATTGACTATATTACCAATTCTAATGGTCTGACTGGTCAGTCACTTGTCCCCAATAAGCACTATCCAGTACAACTTTCCACCTTGGTCCATGCAGTTCTGTCCATCAAAAAGGGGCTTCTTTTCCACTCCCCGTCACTTTCAATACTCAGTTTAGACCTTAGCACTTCCAAAGAGTTTCCCTTGACAACACCAGCTCCCAGTCTTCTCTTCTCCTCTGAAACCTCCACATCACCTATTGTCTACTGCTTGTGTGTCCCACATTTATTCCATAAGGCACTGTAATGTTAGTTTTTATAAGTATATCTTGGCTGATTCATCACATTGTGGTTGTTTGGGATTACAGACTTTGGCACCACCCAGAAAGATGCTGAATGCTACCTTTGAAGTCACTGAGCAGAGACCTGAAATTCCTTTTAGTTAAGAGGCATACTTACATAAATGTCCACAGTCCAATAAGCACCTTCCTTGATACATGGATGAATCAATCCAACCTCAGACTCGGTGTGGTGTAAAAAAAGACAACAGAGTATAAAAGAAGCTACATGAGTCACTGCCCTTCTGTAAATGTTTGAATTTGGTTGCCCTAGAGATGCAAATCAAACTCGGCTCTGAACATAGCAGGACTTAGAAGGGCAGTTGTTTGCTGAAGATGTCCATGAGGTCAGATATAGAGGCATGAGGATAGCTGGGGTCATCTCTGAGCAAAGTTCGCACTTGCCAAAGGTTTTCTTTGTCTCAGCCTCACTATCACAGTGCTGCCATGTCAAAAAAGGAAAATGGAGCACTGGCTTGGCCACAGAGGTTTGGTGACCAGGCCTGTTGCTGTCCTGACAACTCTATGAGAAATAGAATACAGAAGTGTGGTTCCAGCAAGTTTCCCTATTAGAAACTCTAGATTCTGGGTTTTTCTTATGTGACAGATCCCTCTGCATTGACCACTCAATACTGAGCATGTCTTCTTGAGTGACATAAAGGACTGTTCACTCATTTATGTCCTCTTTCATATATATACTCTTCACACCATTTCTGCGCTGGTCCCATAGTAAATAGAAGCAAAACTAACCTTAACCAAATCTTGCTCATCACCTACAACAATCTTTGAAACTGGATTCATGGTTCTCACCCAGCTCAGGGGCACGAGCTCACCCTTCAGACCAGCTAAGTTCACTTGTCCTGACCCTCCGTGGCCTTCAGCCTTGATCTTGGAGATTTGGTGGTCTTGTTTGCAATCACTAGGTACAGCCCTAGTCATTGGGCTGTACCTAGTGATTGCAAACAAGACCACCAAATCCGGATAGCAGTCTGGATAGCACCAAATTTTATTCTAAGAGTCAAGTCCTTCATATGTGGCCCTCCTGTAAGTTATCTGACCACGTGTTTGGAAGGTACCTAAAAATTCCTAGTATAATGAAACCATCACAACTCTTATAAAACAGAAATCTTAAAAACCAAGGGAAACAGTTCTTTTATCTCAGTTTGCTTAAAGACATCAAACACAAGTAAGCACCATTCTCTTAGGTATTCCTTCTTAGATTTTATTTCTAATAAAATATTTGGTATCAAAACATATTTTAAAAGTCTAATGCCCCATATCAGCAATTACTGTTTTAAAAGGCAAAGTTTTTTCCCTCAAGAACCTAAAAACTTCAGTCCTCACATGGCAATAACCAGTTCTTTAAAGTTTACTAAAATAAATCTTAAGAAGTTTTCATGTATTATTTTGAACTCTCTGTTGACTTGGAAACAGCAAAGGATTTTTGTCCCTCTCATGCCTCCTCAGGATTGCTTCTCAAGGGCAAGGAGCTCTCCATCAGCAAGAAAAGGGAGAAAAATGCTACTCATGCCCTATAAACTTTACAAATGAAACTATTTCTTGTCTAGTGGGATTTCTTAGCTTCTGTCTTCATTCAATCCCTAAACTGAAGCCCTGCTGTCAGACAATGCTACCTGGGGCTATGTTTGAGGAAACCTCATTCTTGCCCTCCTCTAGCCACCCTCCTCCTCACAGAGCAAAAGAGGCAGCATGGTCTCCTCATACCAACCTGTACTTCTAAGATGTCCCAGGCACACAGGACTCCAGAATTCCCTGCCCAGATAGCCCACGATTGTTTCTGTGGCCATAGGATGCAGCCCTGTCTTGAAAGTCACCCATTGAGACAGGCCCAATTAGAAGAACCAATCTTGAGGTATGCTCCTTATCTTTTAGGGGATAAGATTTATTCGAAAATTATCTCTCCTTATTTTCATAAATTCGATGACATTTTAAAGGTTGGGTGGACCTTTGAAACCAGTCATTCTATCCCCTAGTTTTATGATCTGGCACCGTGGGTAAGAAGAGGGGCCTGGTCTTGGTTGGAATCTTATTTTCAGCTATTACTGGTCCACAACCCGCTTTCTGAAACTTTTGTGGCAAAATGTGTTTTGAAGTTCAGAATTCAGAGCATATTAGAAAGGTGTTAGCATATTACCTAAAACATCTCATCCCCAGTAAGGTCTGGGGCAGTACCCCATAATCAAACATAGTAATAATTCTGCAAGAAGCACATTAATATTCACACTGTTATGGGTTGAATTATGTCCCCCACCCCAAAGCCATATGTTGATATTCTAACCTGCCAGTACCTCAGAATGTGACTATAATTAGAGATAGAGTCTTTAGAGAGGTAAAGTTAAAATAAGTTCATTAGAGTTAGTCCTAATCCAATACTACTGTTATCCATCGAAGAAGAAATTAGGACACCAACACACACAGAGGGAAGACCATGTGAAGACAGGAAAAGACGGCCATCTGCAAGCCAAGAAGAGGCCTTAGAAAAACTAACCCTTCCAACACCTTGATCTCAGACTTCCAGCCTCCAGAATAGTGAGGAAAATTTTTCCGTAAAAGCCACCTAAGCCTGTGGTACTCTGTTATGGCCACCCTGGCAAACTAACACACACATTAAGTAAAGATGATAAATAACCTCATGTCAGTTCAAGTCAGGCTCTACTCCCAAATGAGTTATGAAAAACTTCTTGTTTTCAGAGCTTTATTGGTTTCCAAAGGAGAATGGAGTGTGGGCCTGTCCTGTCCATGGACATGTGGACAAGATGCTTAATCCAACCAAGAGCCTGGAGTCACAAACCTTTCCAAGAGCACACAGAGCAATCTGTGAGTCCCTTCCATGCTGTGGAATTGCTTTAGAGTCTGGCTGCCCATGTTTCCAGGCTACCCTATGAACAGATCTGGCCCATGAAATAATTCTTGTACAGGTCTCTTTGCAAGAAAATCCCAAATTAGCCTCACACCAGGTCTTCTTAAATTGGCTGAATGCTTCAGATTCTTTGCATTCTGTAGCCTTATTATTCATTCCATTTTTGCACCATTTGAGTAACTGACTTTTTCTCCCTCTTCATTCTACTAACATTTCAGCTTGATTTCCACACTGAATTAAAAGAAGGGGGGTCACTTCAGAGCTTCTGTCAGGTAATAAGCACATACGTGTGTATGTAAGAGGAAAATGAGGCATTTGTAAATGGTTTTATTTAACAACCAGCTGTCCTTCTCCCACTTTTCCAAATCCTGGATTAAGGAAAGCAGCCAGTTGCAAACTTTGACAGTTTATTATTTAGCACCGAAAAACAAGATCAGTTACTAATCTCTTTAAAAGAATAGTAAATATCATTTTCATTCCCAGAATTCCCTCTTTAGACACCGACGTCTAAGAGTTTGGACTGTTCTTTGAGTTTCTTGGTTTTTCCTAAACTGAATCATCATCCCTTATAAATTCTACCTTTCATGCTCCTCGCTAGGTCATTGAAAATCTTGCTTTCAAAGACTAGCCTATTTCTTATTACACACTCATATAACAATAACAATACTAACAGTAATGATGACAATAATAACAGAATTTAGCACTTATGTTTCCCATGTCAGGTTCATTTCTAACAATATTTGCATATAACTCATTTAATAATCAGAAGTCTTCTTGTTTGTCATTGTTGTTGTTAAGCCCATTTTATGGATGAAAAAAATCAGACATAGAAAGTAAAATAACTTGTCCAAGGTCACACCCTAATAAGTGAGAGAACTGGGATTTGAACACAAGCAGCTTAGCCATGGAGTCCAGGCTCAGAGTCAATAACCTTGCAGCCATACTGCTGTTCACTATTTCCATAGGCCAATGTGGATTGTCACATACATAATCCCAGTGAAGAATATTACTCTCAGTGTATACATGTAGACCTTTCAAATGTCTTTTTATAAGACTTTATTTTTTAGAGCAGTTTTAGGCTTAGAACAAAATTAAGAGGTCCAGAGATTTCCTGTATGCCCCTGCCTCCACACATGCATAGATTCCCCCATTCTCACGAGAAAGATATAGAGATAGTTAGATAGATAGATAGATAGATAGATAGATAGATAGATAGATAGATAGATAGATAATTTTTTTTTTACCAAGGATGAACATACAGTGATGTATCATGACAAATACTCATCATAACAATATCATACAAAGTATTTTCACTGCCCTAGAAATCCCCTGTGCTCTGCCTATTCTCTCCCCACCCCCCATCCTTATCCCTGGCAATAACTGATCTTTTTATTGTCTCCATAGTTTTGCTATTCCAGAATGTCATATAGTTGGAATCATACAGTACATAGCCTTTACAGATTGGCTTCTTTTACTTAGTAATATGCATTTAGCGTTCTCCCATGTTTTTTCATGGCTTGATAGCTCATTTCTTTTTAGTGCTGAATAATGTTCCATTGTCTGAATGCCACAGTCTACTTATCCATTCACCTACTAAAAGATATTTTGGTTGTTTCAGAATTTTAGCAATTATAAGTAAAGCTGCTATAAACATCCATGTGCAGGTTTCTGTGTGAACAAAAATTTTCACTTCTTTTAGGCAAATACCAAGGAGCATGATTGCTGTAAAAGTACATTTAGTTTTACAAGAAATTACAAAAGTATCTTCTAAAATGGCTGTTCCATTTTATATTCCTACCAGCAATGCATGAGAGTTCCTATTGCTCAACTTCCTCATCAGTATTTGATGTTGTCAGTGTTCCAGATTTAGACCATTCTAATAGGTATGTAGTGGTGTTTCATTGTTATTTTAATGTACATTCCCCAGAGGATGATGATGTGGAGTATCTCTTCATATGCTTACTTGCCATCTGTGTATCTTTTCTGGTGAGGTATTTGTTAAGGTCTTCGGTCCATTTTTGAAATTGGGTTGTTTGTTTTTTTATTGTTGAGTCCCATTTAGTTTTTAAAGTAAAAATATGTTAATAGTATGGTTATTAAAAAGAACATTGGACTGAAAAATTAAAATACCAAGGATCTGGTTCCACTGACTTGGGAAATCATTTATATACACCAAAGAAGTTCAGCAAACATAAAGTCAGAAAAATCAGGGGCGTATTTTGGGGGTGGAGAGACAGTGTTTAAAAACCCCAAATCTCTAGGCTATGAGTCAGAGATCTGTTACAGTACAGAATCTCAATGCAAAAACGCTAAGGTCCATGTGAAAGTCTAAATAATGCCTCCCCCCACCCCAATACTTATCCATGTCCTAACCCCTGGAACCTGTGAATGTGACTTTATTTGGAAAAGGGCCTTTGCAGATGTAATTAAGGACCTCCAGATGAGGCTATCAACCTAGATCATCCGGGTGGGCCCTAAATCCTGTGGCAATTGTCCTTATAAGAGACACACACAGGAGGCAGACAGAAGAGGAGGAGGCAATATGACCACAGAGGCAGAGACTGGAGTGAAGCAGCCACAGCCGGGGAATGCCAACAGCCACCAGAAGCCAAAAGAGGCAAGGAACAGAATCTCCCTTGTAGCCTCTGGATCCCTTGTAGCACGACCCTGCCCACACCTTAATTTCAGACTTTTGGCCTCCAGAACTGTGAAAGAATAAATTTCTGTTATTTTAAGCCACCTAATACATGGTAATTTGACAACAGCCACAGGAAACTTATAACACAAATGGTAATTGTAAGAATTGACCATCAAAGGGTTGGCAGGTACCACATGCACACATGCAGTTCATCTTCATGTCTACATAAGTATGCATAGTCCCATTTTGGAGGAAATAAAACTAAGTCTCAGAGAACTTGCCCTTCTGTTTACCTCAAAAATGGGAGTATGAAAATCAAATTAGATATTTATACAAGACAGGTCTTTGGGAACCATAAAACATCAAATCATAAAAGTTGTGATGATGATGATGATGATTTTGATTATATAAGATTAAAAAAAAGCATATTTTTCTGAATCAAATATCAAAGATAATACACAGAAAATTCCCTAAATAAATATTTCTAGTTCTCAAAAATTACAATAAAATACATATAATAAAAATATAATTAATTTTTTAAATGATCCAGAAGAAGCAGGAAGTGCCGAGGTCTTCAGTATGAATATCATTATTGCATTGACAAAGCAATGAAAGAGAGTACCATTTGGATTTGAAGAAACATATAGCACCAGTGCTTTCATCAACATTATCTGAAACAAATAAACTTCTAATTCTTTTTCTTTTAACTCTCAATCTATGGTTGACAGGACAGCAGCTCAAATGGGTAATGCCTCTTTCTAAATATTGGTATTCTTCCATAATCTAACTGGAGTCTATTATCCAAGCACCAGTGGGTATACAATTATCAATTATAAGGAGTCTTGGGAAGACATTATTTAGGCACTTCATCCAATACATCTCAGGCTGTGGCAAGTGCCGAGTCAAGTCTCTTCTGGAATTTCCTTTTATTAATGGGCACATTTCCATTCACACATTGCTAAGAATGTTTTTACGGTGGTTTAGACCTTCTTAAATATTCTCACTCTAATCAGTATGGACACAGTGAAATCAGCCTAGAGTGTCTCTTCAGATTCATCCTCTGAAACATTCATCTAAGTTGTATTTCTTCCTTAAGATGTTGACATTTAAATAAAGAAAAAGGAAGCATGTAAATAAGCAAAATATTTCAATGGACCTATTCAAGAAGGCTTTACAGTGAAATTTGAAGAGAATGGGGGAAAAGATCAGATAAAATGGTAAAACCAGTCACTGTGAAAGAAAAAAGAAAGCATAGTCACATAAAGAAAAACTGATCATGGAGAAAGAAGCTAGTGATTCTCTGGAGGAAACAATAGGGAAGAGACTCCAGAATAATGAACATGATATCCAGTGCATAAGTCTATGCACACAGTGTAGTGTGAACATTAAAAACAGAATGTGCATGTTGAGGCAAGAAGGAAATATAGCATCACATCAATATTAAATATTAACTTTTTAAAAACAGAAATAGATCATGATATCAAGAACCAAATGGGTATACTTCCCCATAGATTCAGAGGAATGAGGGTTCCCACCTTAGTGGCAAAAGAAGAGTACACCTCGTTCAGGAAAATACATTAGTTGAGAAGAAAGATCACTGTATGTTAAGAAATCATCCACTAAACGAGTATAAATTAAATGTATAATTAAATGAATGTTAATGTTAACATATTGTCATTAGGTAAGAGAATATCTATTCTTCGCAGATATATTCTGAAATACTAGGGCATGAAAACATCAGAATGTCTTTAACTTATTTTAAATGGTTCATTAAAACTTAAATCCAGGAAAGGTCACTGAGGAAGATAGAAAAAATATATGTGGAAATAGCTGGTATATGTAGATACAGGTGCCTATACAATGTATGTTCATTCTGTAAATCTTTCAACTTTTTTATAGGTTTAAAATTTTTCAAAATAAAAGTTTGAGGTAAAAAGACCAACTCAAATCCCTAAAGATAGTTCCCAGCTCATTAACTTGTTTTGTTTAACCCATATAATATTTTTGGTTTTGTTTTAATGAATTAATTTTTTTTTCAGAAACTAGCAGCTTTCACATAAAAATATGAATTTCTGGGTTATTTTGAAATATTGGATGATTTGTCTGTCTTTCCTCTTGTTGACAACTGGCTAAAGGGGGTTGACTGCTTTTCCCTGTACATTAGGCATGAACGTGCCCCATTGTTCCCACTACACCTGCTTCCTTCATTTCCAGTACCTTATTGGCCCCATGCATATTTGAGTTTGTGACCCTGTGTTACATGGCATGAACATGATGGGGAAAGGAAACATGAAGACAGTTGGTAAAATTAAGAGAGTGAAACCTAACATGATTGCTTGGAAAAGTAGAACAACGGGAAATGAAAACCTTTTCCTAATTCTCATTGTCAGACTAAAAGACAAGTAAAATAAAGTAGTGATGGGTACTTCAGTGCTTACTTGTAACTAACGGTTCTTACCATTTATATTTCTGGCATACTTTCCAGAAAGATTTATTATATAATGGTCCCTAGCCTGTTGCAAAGAAGGTGCTTTTCGTTTGGTTTCCAGTAGGTGGCGTCTAAGCCTCTTGAATTTATGCTTTATATAAAGTCTTAATAATGTCTTTTTTTTTCTTATAGATGTTTAATCTCTCTCGCTACTCTTAGTCTCAGTTCCTGTCAGTGTTAGCGATAGTTTCAGTAGCATTTGCTCAGATTCCTTGGGGCCTCCAAGGCGTTCTCTCTCAGAGGGTATGGAGGAAGGGGCCCTCTGGGTTGAGGGTTGGAGGCTGTGGTTCATCCTCGGTTTTGCAGCCACGGCTGGTAAAAATCTGCTGTTTCTCTGCCATCCCCGTTTCTCTGCCTTCTGCCCTGATGACTGCATACTGCCACTGGCTGCTTGGAGCTCACAGGACTCCCAGACAACGTTGTTCAGGGAGTCGCCATGACTTCTCCCCTCTCCCTCCTCCTACAGGGAGCTCCTGCAGCTTCTTTGTTTCTCCCATTCTACCACGCCATACCCGGGGTTCCGACCTGTGGTAGCTCTTATGCGCAGATCCCATGCACAGATGTGCTGGTGTGCAGTTTGGATGTTTTTTGTTCACTTTTAGATGTTCAGCTTATTGTTGTTTCAAGGAGAGAGATCCGGGGATGTCTCTCACTCCGCCATGTTTCTCTTGGCATGCTTTCAATCACTATGTTTATCACATTGTTTGTATTACATTAATGGATTGGTCTTCACTAGACTGGGATTCCCTTGAAGGTAACCTTATTTGTGTTCCCATTTCTACCAGGAGGCATGCCTTCTGGTAGATTCTTTATAAATATTTATTGAAGGAGTAAGTGAGTAAATGAATGAATGAAATGGACACTATGTAAGCATTGAAGAAGGGCTTCTAACAATAATTCAGGTTAAGAAGGGCAATAGGCAGAGATGAGAACACCTGAACCAAATCTCAAAGATTAATCATAATAGTAACTTATATTAATTGATAACTTTTATTCTCAATCACACTCTGAGATTTTGCATGTGTTATCTCATTGATTCTTCATAACAACCTATGAGATAGGCACATTATCTCCTTTTTACAGAAAAAGAAATCAAGACAACAATGTTAATTGACTTCTGTAGCATTCCAAAGACAGGTTGTTTAGCTTTAGGGTCTGCCCCTTTAACCACTTCTTCACAGACAACAGCCACTGAGCACTTAAGATTGCCAGCTCCCTCCCATGTGCTCTTCTTGCATTACTTCATTTAATTCTCACAGCAACAGAAGTAGGGACAACATTCCAGCTGAGGGACAACATTAAGCAAAGATATAGAGATGGGGGTGTGGTGAGGAAAGACAGCATATACTGGGAGTTCAGTGTTCTGAATGTAAAAAGCCTGAAACAAGTAGGATTAGCCATGAGCATGAGGCTGGATGACATCCTGGAGGGATATGCAAAAGGGTCTTGGACTGTGTCCTGTCCACAGTAGGGAACAACTGACGGGTTTTCAGTAGGAGAATGAAATGGTTAGACTTCATTTTGGATGAGTCACTCTATGATGAAGTAGAGGACCAGTTAGAAATTCATTGTGGTAGGGCATTTGAGAAATGATAAAAGATGCTGGTCATAAGAGAGAACAGCTGGAAGGCTGCATGGCCACAGTTTGGCAACTGATTGGATGAAACAGATCATGGAAATAGATAGACTGAGAATGAATCTTTCAGGCTAGGGCCTAGGTGGCTGAGGTGGGAGCCACCAATTACAATGGAAAGCCCCGGAAGAAACCAAGGGGGCTGGCACAAGCTTCATAAGCACACACTAGGCACTCGTGTTATTCCTTTTTTGAGAAAGTTACCGAGAGATAAATGGAGATGATACACAGATAGAGTTTATTTGATCTTGAAAAACTCTCAAAGTCTCCTTAAATACACAAACACACTATCTTCTCAGGGTCCTATAAATGTTGTTCTCACCACCCAGAAAATGCTTCCTAGAGAAATGCAGATGGCTGGTTCCTCATCTAATTCCATTTTACTTAAAACAAGTTTTCCCTTAATGTCCTATATAAAAGAGCACTCACCCCCTCCCACTCCCCGCTCCACTCCCACTCCCCCACTATTTCAATTATCTTGCTTGGTTGATTTTTCTTACTTAACAAAACACGTTAATTTGTTTATTATTTTCCTGATCCTGAATATAATCGCATGAAAGCAATGATTTGTTTTACTCTTTGCTATAACCATAGAGCCAAGAATAGTGCCTGACACATAGTAGACGCTTAATAAATAGTTACTGAACAAATAAAATGATGAGTACAGGAGTTAAGAAGTAGAAATTGGTAGCTACAAAATAGTCATGGGGATGTGAAGTACAGCATAAGGAATTTAGTCAATAGTATTATAATAACTATAAATAGTGCTAGGTGGGTACTAGACTTATCGGAAGGGATCACTTTGTAAATTATGTAACTGTCTAACCACTATGCTATGCACCTAAAACTAATATAAAATAATATTGAATGTCAACTATAATTGAAAATTAAAAAAAAAAAAACATTAAAAAATAAATTTAAAAAATAATGAATAAGATGTTTAAAAACAAAATTGAGGAGATGGTAGTTAGGTAGACCCAAAGGGCATTCATTAATAGATCTGCACCAATGTGAGGAGAGGTCTCCAGTGGGAAATAACTGGCTACTACCTTTCCTGACACAATTCTGATCAATGTTTCTATAACAGCTTATACCAAATCAAGAAGGCATGCTTTCTCAACTTGCTTATATAATAACTAGAGGAATATTGATAGAATTATTTTTAATCTTAAATGATAAAACAAGTAGAGAGCAAATATCAGATCCTACATTTAGAGTTCATAAATTTATAAAAACTAACATGACAATGGTTTGTGAAAAAGGTGCAAGAAATTGCAAATCTGAATATTTTCAGTGCTTATTACCTCACTTATCAATTAAGTTCAGCCCAGTCCTTTAAATATTTATTAAGTCTTTCTGGGTACCAAATACCATCCATGCTGGGCAGACACAGATGAATAAAGTATGGTCACTGCTTTCAAGGAAATTCCAGTCTATTTACAAACACATAAGTTGATAAATGTTATATAAGGTAGAAAGTTTAGTACAAACAGGCTAATATTGCAGATGGAGGGAGAGCAGTTACTTTAACCCAAGGGTTCAGGGGAGCATTCCTTGTAGAGATAATGCTTGAGCTTGGTCTTAAAGAACATGCCCATATGTAGAAAGGTGAGGAATGCATTCCAGGCAGAGGAATTAGAATGAGTAAAGACAGGAATGTAGCACAATTTAGGTAATACTACTGGCAATGCAGTATTTCCAGAACATAGATTTTCTGATAGGAATGATGGGGAAGCAGAACACAGAGTTAAGAGCTTATTAAGGAATCTGAACTCTTTCTGGTAAGCATTGAAGAGTTACTGAAGGTCTTTGAGTAAGGCAATGGTCCATGGAGAATATTTTTAAGGGAGCAAACTGGAGACAGAGAGCATTCAGTAGAGTATGGCAACTGTCTAGAAAGGTGAAGCTGTGGCATGAATTAACATAATGGGAATAGGAACTGAGAGGAGAACACATAAAAGAATAAGTAACTTTCATGTGTAGAGATTGCTGATCATGGATAGGGAGGGGTCAAGTTTAATTCAAGGCTTCTAATACATCCAAATTCCACCCTTGACAAAGCTCTATTTATTTCTAAAAAATAGATTTTAAATCCATGATGTTTAACATTTATGCCATCAGTAAAATAACTTTGAGTATACCTCCAAATATGTATATTTATTCACTTATAAATATACATATGTACAACTAAACTGATATACTTACAGATTATAGTAGTAATAATAATACAAAAATTAGAAATTAGAAATGTGAGATAAAAATATAAAGAATTAAATAAATACAAATAGAAGTTTTAATATCTTCTTCTATCTTGCTAATGGCCTAGAATTAGGAAAAGAATAGTCTCATTTTATCTGCGCCAGTCAGACCGTGTCTGGATATTCTCACACTGCTCTGGATGCACTGACAAAATAGTTCATTCAGAAGAGGATGGTCAGGATGCTGAAAGATGTGGAGATCTTATCAGATAACTACGGGCATTTAAGCCAGGCAAGCAAAACACAGGGAAGACAATAATGGCCACCTTCAAAATAGAGGTGGGCGTTGTTCTCAGTTCCTCTGCCATGTCTCTCCGTCCTCCCTATTCATAGGAGGTAATACTAGACTGATTAGTAAAATGATATAATCCCAGATGGGGCATAATTGCTAGAAGGTAGTAATGCTGTGGTTTTAGAGGTTACTGTTTATATGTGGCTCTTTGTTCCTCATGCCTCCATGCTATCAAAGCTGTAAGTTCTGCAGGACCAGATGCAAGAAAAACAGCTTGGGTTCCTTTCTCTGTATGTATTCTGTGCTGGTCTTCCAGCAGTCTGAGTGGTGAAAACAATCAGCACCATCCTGCTCCCCCACACTGCTCTAACCTAGTTTTCCTTCCTTGCTCATGCTCTGGCACTCTCCTCTCCTCTAGCAATTGTTCAGTAGTTGTACGATTTGGATTTGGAGGTTGGGAGACAGTGAGATTCCCCTTATGTCTTTGGACTAAATTATTAGGGCTTTTCGCTGGTGTTTTTGCAAGAAGCCAAGCTAATAACAAGGTTGTTCTCTGTTCTCTTCTTCTGTGTGTTTATCTCCTTGGAGATTCCACAGGGAGGGGAGCTGACTGGCCCAAGGCTGGATTGGGGAGTTTCTGAATCCCCAAACCAAAGTCTGTCTAATGATATCCCAAACCTACCATTACTTTAACCATAAATATCTGAATGGCAGTTGTGTAATAAAGGGAGAAAACAGACTTTAATGCTTTAAGAGACGGAAAGAGAATATTTGAGCTCTTATAGGTAGGTAAAATACACTGACGAAGTAAAACTTTCCAAAAGTCACAACTTATTCTAAAAATGACCACTCCAAAAACAGCTTTCTGCCACCAGAAATGCTAAAACGGGTGTTGGAGAACAAGGACCAACAGAGCACTAGGTTAATAATAGGAAGGCATAAATATTACACTCAGCTTTGTCAATAATTAGCTATAGGAATCATATTATATTTGCTTTTGGCAGTGCTTACATTCAATGACAACCAAGAACTCTTTGGCTCTGTATCACATTACTGTGTATCTAAGGCATGCCTGACATACAGCTCAGTCAGACAATTTTAACCGAGGCATGTTTTTATTTGCTTTCTTAAAAATTAGACCTCTTAAATAATTCTACCCCCTCAAATCATTGTTTCCTTGATTAATTTTCCTTCTTTTATAATTAAAAAAAAATGTTTTTTGTTTGCATGTTTGTTTCCGGGAGCTAAAGACCTAGAGCTGCCCTTGGCTCTTCCATATCTGCGTTCTAAACAAATGTGAAAGTAAACTGTTTTTAAAGAGTATTTCTTATGGTTTCTATGGGTGGTAGACCCAGTTTCAATGGTTTTAAATTTGCCTTTGACACTCATATATGTTTTAATACAGGAATGAACATCAACTGGTAAATATTTTCTTTTCCTTATGTAGCTAGAGATCAAGATATATGTTTTTTTATATGTTGCTAATGTTATGCATAAGATATATTTACAGTATTCTTTTCATAAAATGCTGGACTCTCATTTTCAGAAATTTTTTAATTCTGTGTGTTTCTTCAGAAGACAGGAATAAACAATCTTGTCATACATGATGGTTCAATACAATTAAAAGAGCTCTAGGCTATTTATAGCAATTAGACCATAAAGAGAGAAACAAACTATATGTACATTTATTATGTCCATAAAATGTAGCATATGGAAATAAATTCTGACAGTGATGGTGGAACTATTTGCATATCACATATCAGTTTACATCATCGGGATTAATGAAAAGGATTTGTCACGATGCTTTCTTTTTGGATCTAGAAGAGGCAAATTGCCATAATAAATATTAGCCGTGGCTAAAACTGGATGACATCTTAGAGGCAACTTCCTTAGTCTCCAGTTCCTTCATGTTAAGTCTAAGGGGATACAGAGTTCCACATCTTACTCAAGACAACTTGTTCCACATTCCAAGATGCCAGAAGTGTCTGCTTCTAAGGGTCTCCTAAGTCAACAGAAGCAAACCCTATTCCTGGGGACTGAAGCCCCAGCTATTTGTCAGTGGCAGAAACGCCACGTAGTTGCAGCTGTTGCTTCACCTGACAGAGTAGTGCCTGAGCACTGTGGCCCTACCAGTGAGGGAAGACACTTCTCTTCTCCTTCACACAGCCTCCTGTGCAGAGAGCTCCATAACAGATGCCAGCAAAGAAGAAATGCAGGGCAGCCAATGAATCTGAAGATGTGGTCCACCCCCTAAGTTAGAATGCAATTGAGAGATGGAACATGAACATAAAATAATTATAAGATGACCAAATATTTTGTTTTTATAATCTCTCACTGAATTCAAAAGAGTGTGGATGCTGATAACAGTTGAGTGTGGTAAAATCTTAACTCACAAAAACGGGCTTTGACAAATTTAGCACTAAGCAGTGAGTGAGAGCATTCACAGGAGATCAATGGTGCTTCATGAGAAGTGGGAACAGGAAAAAGTAGCAAGGAAAAGCACCCAGCAGGTGTAGGGGTTGGGAGGCCAGAGTCAGTAGGCTCTCACATCAGACAGGAGCGCATCCTAAGAAGGGAGCATCATCCTCCTGGCTGAGGAGACAGCGAAGGGGAATAGATAAAAGGAAGTAGTGGGACGGAGGGGTTGAAAGACGCTCTCTGAATGCATGATGTAAAACCCACCTTCTTCTTCTTTGTGTGGCTGTTGGCATAATCTTCACTTCTCAGACATGCTCTGCAGAAAGGGCTCTCTTTGGGGGAATTACAAAGACTTGCTGATTCCTTGCTTTAGATTTGAGTGAGGAAAAAGCTGATGCCACTCATGTGAATCTGATATCTAGTCTAGAAATCTCTCTTCCTCTCTCTCTCTCAATCTCTCTCTCTCTCTCTCTCTCTCTCTCTCTCTCTCTCTCTCTCTCTCTCTCACACACACACACACACAAACAGTAAGTGCAATAAAGTCTATGAATTCTATGTGCCCATTAAGACTCCATACAGATTACAACCTACTGCAAGAAGCCTGTGCTTAAAGTAGGTTCTCTTTCCTCTGAGCTCCTGTATTGTTTCATCTGCACCTCTTTTGTGCTACTTACGACTACTGCCTGTGGCACTCATTACTACTACCAGATGTTTGTAATCTCTCCTTCTAAGCTGTACATTTTTGAGGATGTGTCTGAGGCATCTTTCACACTTCACATCGACTAGTAGAGAGCTTGAATGTAGTAACCATTTGCTGAGTAAATAAGTAAATTTGTGAATGTTGAAGTAATATAGTACATATGACATACATAAATATTGAAGGAGCTTTGTGTACATAGGTCAACAGGCTGGAGCGGAATTGGTCAGGTAAGACATTCAGGCAGAAATAACTTTTGAGCTCGTTCATAAATAAAATGATAGACTTGGATCAATGTGGATCATGAACAGCATTCTAGGACAGAAGAATAGTATTACTGAGAAAGGATTGACAACAGTGATCCAAGAATGTAGCTCTGTGTTTATAATCCACTCTTCTCCCAAGAAGAGGAAAAACTAGGCTTTAGTCCTAGTTTAAAAGCAGAGTATGGTGGGATGAGGTTAAGGAGTAATAAAAGTTACTAATCTGCACTGAAAAAAATATATATGCCCCTATAATTTTTTTTTAGGATAAGGGTGAAACTTATACTCAAGATATAAGGCACAAACATTATTAAACAATTCCAGGAATACTATGTGATATCTTTTCAAAATCACAGCAATCCATTCCCTATGTTAATTTACTCCATTAATAGCTGGCATAATCCTAGGGCATTTATAGCAGCAAAACCAGTAGCTACTCAGGTGTGAACAAATGATCTGCTGGACTAGACCAGTTTGATAAAAAAACTCATTCATTTATATATCCAATGTTCATTTATTCAAATATTCACAGAATCCCAAATGCACATAAAGCATAGTGCTAAGCAATTTGGAAAATGTAAACAAGTTTAAGGCAAAAGCCTTGTCCTCACAGAAATTATAGTTTGAAAAATCAAAATTGTGTGAGGTACAACAAATAAAAGATTTATGTAATGTCTCTTACCTATGAAAATAAGTAAACCACTTAGAAAGAACTTTCAGAGAAAGAGCCAATCATTGATCTAAAGCACTTTGTGGAAGTGGTAGCCTTTAGTCTAAGAATTGACAGAAGATATGGCTACATGGAGTTGTAGAAAGGGCATTCTAGATCAACCAAAGGGCATTTTAAAAAATACACAGAGGTGTTTAATTTATTCCTGGAGGACTAACCATCTGAAACTTCAGACTCATTTGAATAGAAGGTAATTATGGAGAACAGAAAATAAAATTTAAAAAGAACAATGGGTTGTGCATAGATTGTGTAAAGGATTTTCCTGCTCATCCCAAGGCCTGTTTAATGCACAAGACTTTTCCATCAACTCAAGCAGTTATAGAGATTTTCCCATGACTGGAATTTACCTGTGTTATTAAAAACAGCTGTTTGGTTTCTCTTGGGTAACTTTCCAATTTATTACCTTGAAGTAGGGATTGTTTTCATTTTCAGAAAATTCCAAACCATACAACATTACATATCATGATATATTCCTTGAAGATTTTGATATTATCTTCCAGATATTCAAAAGCAAGGAAATTCCATGTAACCACACCAAGTTAATTTATTCTGTAGTTAGCATAATCATATAGCATTTACAGCAGCAAAACAAGAACTCTGAGGTTGATAAATGAAGGCTAGAGTATCAGCCATATTTTACATTTCCAGATTATAGCCACAGTAATGAAACCCTTTAGGATTACTAAAGTGCATTTCGTACAGTATATTTATTACTTGACATTTCTTATTTATGACTCATAGAAAGATGAAGCTAAGTGAAATAAAACACAAACTAAACTTTCACTAGAATAATGAGATCCTATTCGCTCTCTTAGCCAAATACACTTTTATTAGGTTTTAAATGGTTGTGTTGGTTAGATTCTTGGGAGCAATGCTGTTCCCTTTACCTATCTTGGAGACCTTTCTTAAGCAAACTAATTTAGCACAGAGAAAACATTGTATGTAGATCTTGGAGTTAAACTATATTATTTAAAACACCTGGTGGGTAAAGGTTTATTTCTCATGAAATTGCAGGGAGCAAATGATTTCAAGGTTTTTTTCTGGTAGAATTATTAATGACATGCTAGGGCTAGCTGGCTTGTTGGTCTAGCATTATCTTAATAATTAAGATGTGTCCTCACTTAAGTCAGAAGGAAGTCCCAGAGAAAAAAGAACCATGATCCTCCAGCCACATCACTGAATTATCACTATTTCCCACTTATAAAGGATAACAGAACCTCTGTTATAATTTTTCTACTCAGAAAATTGTTCTCATTCAAACTAGAACAAGTGACTGAACATGCCTTCCTTAAATTGCCTCATTTATTGATGGTGTGGCCTTGGCCATGGAGAGTAACAAACAACAGTGGGATCCTCTAAATCAGTCCTTTCATTTTCAACAAGTGCTTCCTCATGCCACATCATCTTGGGACAGAAGAGTGGCAATGGGATCACTTTATTAAGCTCTTTCTAGTTACTTCTCTTACTGATAAGACCTCAAAGTATGCAGAACTTTTCCACCTCTATGTCAAACGCTGGCTCTTTCAAAAAATCCTCAGGGTACCTGCTTGGAAAAGCAGCATTTCTTGAAATATGGCTGCTCTGACACCTCCTTCCATGGTCTGTGTAGCTTTACTGTGATGAAATCACATCCACAGATGTGAGCTGAGCCCTGGAGTTTTGTAGTTTAGAGCCCCACTCCGTCATTCCCAGTATTGTGATAGGAATGAACACATTTTTAAAAACTCTGTACTTCAGATTTCTCATATGAAAAATGGGTAAAAATGTAATAATTGTCATCATTATATAATTCATATAAAGTCATAATAAATGAGAATTATTAATATCATTGTTTTATAAGAACTCTACTCCCCAGTCAGGCATCAGCTATGAAGATAAGTCAGAGAGCAATCCAGTTACTTGACCCAATAACTACTCAAAATTGTCCTTCCCTGACAATCACCAGCTTTGGACCAAACTCATGATCCATGAATGCCCCAGCATTTCTTCTGTTTGCTAAGAGAACCCTGGCACATCCTCCTCACCAACTTTGCTTACTTGGCTTCGGCTCTCACACTGGAACCCTCACCACACTGGATTGAAGCCATACTTAGGAAAGACTTCTGAAAAATAAAGTGTCAGGTCATAAAATGGGATGCACATAGTAATTGAGAAGACTACATAGTAGTGACTAAGAGTCTGCACATGGTTCATTCACCACTTTCACCAGGAAGTTAGAGCAAGCTACTTAATCTCTTTGGGCCTTGGTTCCTCTATCTTCAAAAGTGGATAGTGGTAATATTTTAACAATCTCATAGGGCTGACATGACTACAAAAGAGGTTAATATAATGCAAATGTTTAGAATAGTACCCAGCAGGTATTTTAAGAACTCAATATAAAATGCGAGTCTTAATTACCTGTTACCTTTATTATAAAATATGATCATTCACAAGCTTGAAAGTTAAGTCTGGGTTTGAATTCCAGCTGCCCCACTTTCCAATTCTATAATCTTGAATGATGAGGAGAATGATAAATGTTACTTACCAGATATTTTATGTATATTATCTCATTTGTATTTCACAAGCATCCTATAAAGTAAGCTTGTTATTCTACTCATTTCACAGATGAGGCAACTAAAATCTAGAAGATTTAGTAATTACCAAAAGGTATAGAGTTGGCCAGTGGTAGAATAAGAATTATTTCCCTGTGCTCTTACCACTGGAACATGCTGCCTCTCCATATTACACACTATCCACCTTGTAGCGTTGAGGATCAAAAATAAGCTAAGTGGTCAAAAAAGGTAGTGATTAAAATTAAAGTACAACCATAATGTACTTCAGAAGAAGCATAAGAACTTATCATGTACAGTAAGTGCTGGAAGCATGGAAGTTAAAATGTTAAAGCATTCCACAGGAGTCAAGAAGGAAATATTCACAGCTCTCTGCCAGTTCTATAAGGAAGGAATGACAGGGAACTCGTGGAACATAAGTTTGGTCCAAAGCAGGCCTAAAGTGGCATGGTCTCCATGTGCTAATCAAAAGATTTTAACAATAGTTAAGTTCATACCTCTAAAACAGTAAGTGCATCCAAGGGCCCTGTAAACACTATCCAAAATGTCTTTTTCAAACTTCATATTGTTTGCTGACACCATGCCAAAGGAAATGGAATGCAGACTCAAATGTGCTCTGGAAATAAATACTCCCTCTCCCTGGGACACACCCCTGCAGTACAAATTTTCTTCATCTGTTTCGACCCTGCCAGCAGTTGCCGGAAGATGTGTGGAGGTAAAGTAAGTGTGCGCCGTGGTGGGCCAGCAGCCATGAAGCAGCCATCTGAGAAAAAGATGCCCTGGGCGAGTAAGGCGCCATCCTTCTAAAACTTTTGCCTGAGGGTTTATAAAGGCAATGGATCCAGCAGCCTCCTTTAAAACAAAAAAAGCTCTATAGTGCCAAGGGGCATATATGAGCAACAATTTTGATTTGCTGTAAGAGTGTGGACCATAAATAAACAGGATTTTAGAAGGCTTATAAAAGTGGGAAAATGGAAAGAAAAAAAACAGTAAATGGAAAACCTGAGGCAGCATGGGGATAGGAGATGAGACTGGGGAGAGAGAACAAAGCAGTTTAAAGGGGATTTTTCTTAAGCATTGTGATTTGACAATCTCCTCATCCCCCGACCCTCCTAAAAAAAAAAAAAAAAAACTGTAGTAATAGTTGTACTACCTGCCATTATTTTTGGTATGGGCTTTTTATTTTCAAAAAGGTAGCAGCATGGGGAAAGTTTTGTGACAAACCTCAGTTCAGCTCAGAAGCTGCCCAAGGGGGCCCAGCAGTTATGAGTCACTGAAAGTTTCCAAGCTGAACATTTTCATAAAAAGAGGGGAAAAGTGACCTCCGAGACCTTCCTAGTATTACGAACTAACCTGCACAACTAGCAAATTCTTTCTGGTGGATCTCTGGAAGACTGTGGGCCTTCTTCCCCACATTCTTGTTCTATGTTATACGAAATATACTGTACGCTACAAAAAAAGCAAGTCCAAATTCAACAGTACTTCCAAATAGTTATTAAATAGTAGGTACAGAAACTATTATAAAAATTCGTCCTTGGAGACTTGGTCTTGTCCCAGCTCTGTGCCCCTTATGTAACAAAGCGAAATGTTTGGTCTCTGACTCCATCTTGTTCAAGCCTGCTTTGTTCTCATGGCCTTCAGGTTAATACCTCTTATTTAGCCTTGCATATAGACACACTAATGATTAGAGGAATTCTGCTTGTGGCTTGAGTTTTACAAAAACAGCCCCTTACCAGAAAGTAACTCTCCCGAAAAGATGAGGGAATTATGTACAAAAATAATGATTGTTTACCAAATATTTGCAGGAACCTTGTGACAGGACTCACATCAACTAGAATCAACAGACTAAGAACAAAGAAGTTTCACAATCTTTCTCAGACCCCTGGTGGCACCCAGATGTCTGCAGCCGTCAATCACTTCTTGCTCCTCCTGTTTTCCCCTTCCCTGATATAAAAGAAGCCTGAATTCTGTACTTAAGATGGTTCTTTAGGATGCCAGTTCGCCATCATCTTGGCTTGCTGGCTTTTGGAATAAAGTTGCTTTTCTTGCCTCAACGCTTTGCCATTCGACTTACTGGCTGTTACAAGCTTGGACTCAGTTACACTTAGACCAAAGAGGACTTTGAATGAAAAAGCCACTTGAGGCAAGCGGTGAGGCAGTCCATAGAAGTTGAACTTCTGTTTGAATCAGGTACGCAAGGTTTGAACAATAGAAGGTACAGCAAAGAGTAGGAGCCAGTGTGCCTCTAATTTTGCTGTGAAGGTGGAGGTGCCATGGACCTACACAGTGTTTCTAACTGACACACATATCTGGTACACTGTAAATTTCACCCATAAAATATAATCTCTTATGTTAATTGAAAATCTTTTAATATAGATTAAGATAGTAATAGTTAAAAAAAAGTTTATATCCAAAGCCTTTATAAAGTAAAGTCCCAATTAGAGTTTTTCCAACACTAACTAAGCACCTCCCTGGTGTGTACTCTGGATTAAGATACTTTAAATATTAACTAGTCATGAATTAAAACTAATTTATGTCCACTCATTCACACATGATATCGTCCATATTAAAGTATTTTAAAGATAAATTATAGCCCCTGTAACAGCCCATTGTCTTTGGTCCTATAGCTAGTAAGTAGCCCAACTGGGAATGAGTTTGGTGTGGCCCAAGGCAAATATTTCTATTACTACAAATACTTTCCGGTCCACTAAGAGAAACTGACTCATATACAAAGAAAACAAAGAAGTGAGAGGAAACCAGCCTTAAGTTTGCAAAGAATAAAACTGGTGTTTCAGTTGCTTTAAAATCCCATCCTCTTTTTTCTTTGAATAAGTTAACTGGCTATTCGCTTAAGAAAAAAAGTTCTGATTCTTCTTCACGTGTTTCTCTAAAGTAAATTCCAGATGATTGACAATATGCCTGAAATTGTAAAATGTACATGTTCTTTAATCCAGCATTTTCCCTGTTCAACATTTGCTTTAATGAGATAATCACATACATGAAATATACCCATGTACAAGAGCCCATCACATCATTATGTTGGCAAAAAATCGGAATCAGCTAAAAGTCATCAATAGAGAATTAACCTAATTAGTGTAATTGACTACAAAGGACAATTAAGCATCATCAAGTATACAGATGTACATCACTGTTGACATGAAAAGATGACCACTATATGTTATCGAGTGTCATTGGAGGAAAAAAGCAATACAGTTTGATCATCTGGATATAAAATCGTAATGATGCGCGCATACCATGTAAAAGAAAATACACCTAAATGTTAAGAGCGACTCTCTCTGACTTAAGAGATTTGAAATGAATTTTGTCTTCCTTTGGAAATTGTTTGAATGTTTATGATAAGTATCTACATTTTATTATTATTATTTATTATTATTTATGCCTACAGCACCTAGGTGGTCTCCCATCCAAGTACTAATCAGGCCTAACCCTGCTTAGCTTCCGAGATTAGAGGCTTGTTCCGGGTGGCATGGCCATAGACCATGGACTGTGGCTCCAGTGGTGTGTGAACCCAGGACCTTCTGTGTGTAGAGCAGACGTGCTAACCACTACGCTATGGAACCACGTCCAAGTATCTACATTTTTACAAGAGCCATCAAGCTACTGAAAAAGATGTGGCTGATGATATGGCTTATTATTTTAGGTTTATACTCTTTAAAACATAAATCAGCTCATGCCACTCAACCAAATCTGCAATAAGACCCAAATCTTTAATATGATCTAGCCCATGCCTCTTCCAGCCTCATCCTTCATGATTTGCCCCACCCTCAATTCACTACCCCTTAGCCGCACTGACCATCACTTAATTCCTTCAGCACTCTAGACTTGTTTTCCACCTCAGAGTTAAGTACATGCAACATCCTTGCTGGAATTCGATCCCCTCTTCACCTGCTTAGCTTTTCCTTATAATCCAGCATCAAATGGGGTATCGATTCTTCAAACACAGCTTCTTGGACCTGCAATCTAAATTAAATCTCCATTACACTCTCTCCTAGAAATAAGCATTCTTCCACCTCAGCTTTTATCAGCAGGCATGATTACATACTTAATAATGTATTTCTTTAAAGTCAGATTTCCCACTGGACTTTTAGCTCCAGGTAGGAAGTGAACACCAAATCCCAGTACCTACTAAGGATCTGACACTTAGCAGAGGTTCAGTATGTTTCTGCTGAGTGAATAAGAACTGAAGACCAGGGCAAGTGGAATGCGTAACTTTAAATTTCAAAACAAAAAATAATACCTAGCATTTCTTGAAAACTTTATAAGACTTTATAGTTTTACTTTTTTTAATAGTTTTACCTTTTTATTATTTATTCTTTCTAAAATTATGTGCAGTGGATTATCATTATTCACGGTTTGTGGAGAAATTAAAAGAGATTAAATGACAACACAGATGAGTCTTCTAAAACATGTAATAAAAATGTGATGCGATTCTCAAAACCAAGTCTTCAGCTCTAAATATAGGCACCACAGGCCTGCTCCCTTCAAGAGGCTGATTGAAAATGTACAATGCTACCTGAATCTGAGGGCAAGGGAGTGCCAGATGGAGAGACAAATTTCATATTCAGGCCCACAAGCAGAGTTTATGATAGATGACCTTCCTGACTAGATTTTCAGATGATTAACTAGCTATGTAGAAAGCCTACATATTGGAGCATTTGAGAAAAAGCTTTATAATCTTAGATAAATATTTTTAACTGACACACAAAAAGTTCATAATTCAGAAGATGTGCCCATCCACATGGCAGACATTAAACGTCAATAAATAAAAATAAAATTTTCCACTTTGAGGATTTAGCCTATGGAAACGGTGCACACATGCAATACACACATACACACAAACATGCACACATAACAAACATACATACATACATCCATACATATATACATACACACATACACACCAGAGAGCATATCAGAATTATTTTTCTATGCATTATCTTCTAAAGAGCCACAAACAATTCTCATGTACTAAGAATAGTTAGAGCAAATAAATTCCTAAAACCAACTAAGTAACAAAATTTTATAAGTAAAATTAAAACCATGTAATGAATGCCTCCAAAAAAGAGAAGCCATTCAAGAAGCCTAACAGGAGTCAATTCTGCCAAAAAAACTGTTAAGGACACAAAAAATAATAAGCCGCCTATTTGTCCCTTGTATTTTTTTCTCTTTATGGCTCAATCGATGATGATAATGATCTATAGTCTGAGAAAAACTACTTTAGGTGCCCAGGAATATTGAAAAATATGTTTTAATATTCCAAGAACAACAACTATATTTATTCCAAATAACATTTAGTCTATTCACTCTCTAAAGGGCTTTATTCCAAATTTTACTCTAGATTTCAAAAAGAGTTGCTTTTCACAAATAGAAAATAAGGAATCCTTTCTGGCAACAGAAAAATTCCAGTGGGAATTTTTATCATTTAATTTCTGACAGAAGTAGTTGCAAGTTGACAACCATTATGTTATTCCAATGTGAAACAATTTATCATGTGATTGATTTCCTCCAAAATACCTAAGAAATATCTAAGAAATTTAAATTTTTTATTGGAAACGTCTTTCAAACACCCGTTACCAAATTTTCCATTTTCATCACTTAAATAAATATTGTGCGTGTGTGTGTTTGTGTGTATGTGTGTGTGTGTTATCATAAATGTAACAAAAGTGAACTGCAACTCTAGAAGCTACAGAAAGGAGTTATTTCTTTGGAGATGAAATGTAGCTCAAAAATGTTTCAATTAATACCAGACATAGTTTTATCATCTTTAATATTCCATAATCTATCTCACTCCTTATGAACTGGCATCTTTTCATAAATGATACTTCCCATATGTCAGAGAAGAAAGCTCATGATGAAATGTTAATAGTTGGAGTAGAGTTTTAATCATTTCTGTCTTTTTTCTAGAGAAACAGGGGTCAAGACTATGCTAAGGTCATTTGTGCAGAGGCCTTTATTCGACAGTTAGTTGTTTTGCTTGAACTCTGTCAGCTGTGCACATCAGCAAAGTTTAGGGTCATTGAACTCTTAATATTCAAGTTTTTTTTTTTTTTAATTTCATGATGGGTATGATTATATACACAAAGAGATCAAAGGCCTTTGGGATTATTTTTCTTCTTAAAGGGTTAACGTAAATTTGGTCCTGGAGAGAAGATTCTCCTGCAATCACCACAGATTCCAATTTTGCCCCCAGACTGCTGAGACATCCAGGAAGATCAAGCAGAATCAAATAAGACCTATAGCTCTTCAGTTAATTTTGAACCCAAGTTTACAACTGTCCCCACTTCACACCCAATCCCCTCAGCCCTAGGGAGCCAGGCCACATTCAGGAAGAGACTGAGAGAAATGGCAACCTTTCCCTTATGAAGCCTCCTCATTTCTGTGTGCCAAAAATAAAACGCACAAGATACTTGAACCACTAGTACATTCTCAAACTTGTGTATCTAACTGACCTAATGTAGCCTTTCCTGTCCTGATAGTGAAATCATGTAGTATAGTTCACAGGCTGTGGAAAAAAAATGTCTCTGAATCCCTTCTCACGCTGGGGCATTCCTTAGAATACCTCAGCTAAAGAGGTTGTAGCTGATTATGTCTGAGGCAGATTCAGCTACATGAGGTTTCTGAGAGCCTGTCCTGGGGTGAGAGGCCGATCGGCAGATCGGCCCATTCCCAGACAAGCATTGTTTTCACCACTCCTCTGCTGGAACCTCTACTAGGCTATCCCAGCAGTTAGAGTTTATTCACCTTTTGAGGTAGTTTTGTGGGAGGAGAGGCCCGAATTGCAAAATAGAAACAGTTTTTATATTTTCATGGTAAGAATGAAAAGAATGGGATAAAAGGATTTTTATTTAAAAACATTTATCAAAGGGTATAAAATTATGGAATTGGCTAAATCCAGCTCTGAATAATTCACCCCATTTCCACTAACTATCTCTAGGGAATGACAATCATACAACATATTCTGAAAATTATTGTACCTGGAAGATAAAAGTATATATAATTATATAACTAAGAAATTATTATGGGATGTGACAGAGACAGACTTGAAGGGAAATTGAGTAAATATTCTTTATGTGGCATTGTACTACCCAGAACTACTGCAAAAGTACATCCAGGTATTTTAAATTACACATTAATTAGCATGTCTCTGCCACTAAACTGCTAACTTGTTGAATTCAGGGACTATGTCTATTTGGCTCACCACTGTACCACCCAGTGTCTAGCAAGGTGGCATGGAGTGGGCACTGAATATTTGTGGAATAAAAAACAAATTAAATATGTAGTACAAAGAGAACTGGTATTCTTACCAATAAGCACTGTAAGAATCTAAATATTAATTTTTTTTTTCACATAAAGTTTATTTTCTTTCTTCATATTTATTTGAAAATTATTACATATTGTGGCAGAGAGTTCTCTTCTGGCCCCACTGCCACACTTCTTAGCCTCCATTGTAGTTAGATGGAATCACTGAACTGAGTTCCAACCAATGAAATGCAGTTAAGAATGGATATGCTTTCTTCACATTTTCTCACTTTCCCCATATGTGCAGTTAAATGAAAAGGAGAACAAGGTTCTATAAGATGATGAAACCATACAACAGAATGAGTGGCAATGTGGAGCAAAACCCTACATTGATCTATACCGGACTATGAAACAAAAGAAAAATAAACTTCTATTATGTTAAGTCATTTAAACATTGGGGCTGTTCATTAAAGCCATTAGCCTATATTAACTAATACATATGGATTAGGAAAGAAAGCTATTATTTCTTAGGGTGTTACACTTCCCCAAAGATTCTGTAAAAAAAAAAAGAACATTTAATGTATTTAGTGTAAAACAGAAAGCAGAGAATATTAGTAATCCTAGAAATGATGAAACACAAGTATCTCTCTTCCTTGGCACATGCCTCTACTCCAAAATTATTCTACTTTTATAGATCAGGTAAAAAAGAATAAAATATTCTAGGATAATGGAAGTTTGAATAAGGTGGCAGTCGCAGATTTTCTCATTACAGATTTATACCGTTGGGTTCTCTTGTTATCTTCTAAGGCAAAAGAGCATTACCTTTGCATGAAAGTCTCTTTCACACCACTGCACTCACACACCTGTCTTCCTATCTATATTTAGCTTTGGAAGGAATTTTCTTTTCTTTCAGGGTTTGCCTCACAATAGTAAATATTTAATAAGCCCAGGTTGAATATGTGACTCATGTGCCACTCTCAAATTCTAAGCACCATGCAAAATAGTTAAAATGGTTCCTTGAAATTGTGCTTATTCCAAAACCTTCCTTAAAGTTCCTTAAAGATATTCATGATACATTTCCATAGACTAAGTGAGCTAAGAAACAGAAATTATACAGTCATATAATTTTAGAGACAAAATAAGGATTACTATAACATTGCACAAATTATTACCTATCTTCTGTTTTCTTATCATTAGAGGCTGATGATATAAGAAAGAAAATTCACATAAACCCATGTTTTGAAAACTTTTTGGCTGAAAAAGATTTAGTTTGGCTCAGGCATAGACACACCTGTGTTCTCTTAGCCCCTTGGCACTATTCTTCTTATAAGGTAACCACCTTTCTCTCTTCCCCATGGAAAACTAGATCTATAGTTCAGAAGCCACAACCATCAGTCTGAAGGCCCATTTAAGAAATTACATCCCACCTAAAATATCCTGAGAAAATTTTTAAAAAGAGAAAGTTACCACTTTCTTTTTTTTTTTTTTGGTGGTGGGGGGAGAGTTGGTATAGTTTGATTTAATTAAGTATAATCATCTAATTTCACTTTATTCTGGTCTTGTGGCCAAGTATATAATATCGCAGGAGTTGTCTGTCACAATTTAGAAGATATCTTTAAATATCTTAAACAAAATACTGATCAGTAAAGAACCCAATGTGTTAATAAAGTGAATATTGCGGCCTAAAGTTATACTTGGGATGTAGAAATATTTGAAAAATAAAATAAATTTAAAGCTGAAAAATAAATAAAATTGCCATAACTGTCAAAATAATCAGTCAACTTAAGAAATATAGTTATATTAAAAAATATAACTAAAGTTGATTATATTCTTAGGTATTCTAGTATTTTCTTGATAATTTAATAAGACCAAATTCCTACCATTTAGGGGGAAAATATCACCTGATAGACTAGCAAAATAACCATAATATTTTCTCCTTAAATAAACTGTTCTATTTCAATCTCCATACACAACATGTTCTGCTTTGAACCGGTGACCTTAAAAGGAAGCAATATTTGCCTAGTTTTCCATTGCTGCTTCATTTCATGGATAAATTACTCCAAGGTTGACATGAATATGCAGAGAATTCCTGGCATGTAACTTTCTGTTATGGACTTTAAAACTTGTGGAAAGCTGGACCTGGAAGGCATTGACTATGCCCTGAGAGCAGTGTTTTATTTGTTGTGGCCTAGAATTCATTCAAACTTTGATCATTATTTAGACACCAGGGAAATCGCAGCTAGTGGAAACTTACATAGATATTACCATTGTCCCTGGGAGTACAGCCATCCCCACTCCGCTCCCTGTACATCCACACCCATCTTGAAAACTTTCATAGGGATAAATTCCTCACCCACTTAGATCCTGTTTAATTCCCCCAGGTCAAGAATTTCTCAGCTAAAGAGATTTGCATTTGCACCATTGGAGTACTGCATTCTCACCATGAGCTGGTTTTACTCGAAGTAGCAGAAAGGCAGAGGATCTTCACACGTGTTTGGTTGTTTTTGTTTTTCCTAAAAACTTAACATGGACCTACCTATTTAGCCAGTGCTTATGTTGTGGTATCAAGTGTGAGGGAGATTTTTGTTTCCTCGTTGAGTCAAATTCTATGTGATGTCCTCATCTTCATATAGCATTCTATCTATATGTGTGTCTCTGTGTTCAAATTCTCCCTTTTTAGAAGGACACCAGTCATATTGCATTAGGGACCAATCTAATGACCTCATCTTAACTGATTACATCCACAGTGACTCTATTTCCAAATCGGGTCACATCTGGAGGTCTTGGGGGGTTAGGACTTCAACATACAAATCTTGGGGGTATACAGTTCAATCCACTACAGAAAATGAAAATTAAAAGGTTCTATGTATTTGTAAATGGTTTTATAAGCATAGAGAAAGGGGTGCAAAGATACACAGAGAGCAAAAACAGTTAACTTTCATTAACCAGGTCTGGGATTAGCTGCAGGTGAGGAGTTGTCATTACTTGTTTTATACATTTAATATTATATTCCTCATCAATTGTTAGAGTGAATGAGTATTAATTTCATAATTAAAAATCTAATAACAATTAAAATAAAAA
This sequence comes from Pteropus medius, assembly GCF_902729225.1. Taxonomy (NCBI): domain Eukaryota; kingdom Metazoa; phylum Chordata; class Mammalia; order Chiroptera; family Pteropodidae; genus Pteropus; species Pteropus medius. The sequence continues at coordinate 15,701,505 of NW_024354875.1, read as the reverse complement.
CTTAAATAAAATACATTGCTGGAAGGCAGAAAGTTTCTCAAATTACTGCATTTCTCCTCTTTCTTTAATCCATTTCTATAAAGTTTTAAAATAATGATTCTAAGAACCCAGGATGCAGAAGCCATACACTGATGAAAATAGAAAAAAATTTGGATGCTAACAAAACCAACTGATAGAAAAGTAGGGACAAAAGCTAAATATCACAGAAATCAGAAAGATGGCTATAATAATAGATTGGTTAGTTATGAAAATCATTGGTTTGAAGGGAAAGGAAAGAAAAAATGAAGTAAAAAAGGTATTCATGCATGAAGAGGAGTGCACTAAAGATTGTTGCATGGAAACAAAGATCTGCAGAAACGTTGAATGTGCTGGGGATAGAAAATGAAACACAGAATAAGATTTCCAAGATAAAAAAAATTAAAAGGCCTGATCATAATGTGCTTTCCTTAATGTCAAAAGTTAAGTGTGGGAGGCAGAATAATGCTCCCTACCAAAGATAACCACTCCCTGATCACTGGAAACCTTCACATTTGTTATGTTAGTGGCAAAAGGACCTGGTGACTGTCATTACAGTTATAAACCTTGAGATGGGGAGATTATCCTGGATTATCTGGGTGGGTCTAATCTAATTTCATCAAACTGGGCTGAGACAGAGAAAGAAAAATAAATTCCAAACAAGAGAAGGACTCAACCCACCATTGCTGGCTTTAAAGATATTGGAAGGAACCAAGAGCCAAGGATTGTGGGTGGCCTCTTAAAGCTGGAAACACCCCTCATGTGACAGCCCACTAAGAGAAAAAGATTTCACTCCTATAGCCAAACAAGACTGAATTCTGCCAATAACTTGAATGAACAGAAAACAGATCTTCCTCTAGAATCTCCAGAAAAGAGATTCGATATCATGATTTTAGCTTGATGAGACCTACATTGGACTTCTGATCTACAGAAATATAAAATAAATTTGAGCTGTTCAAGGCCACTAAGTTTATGGTAATTTGTTATAGTGGCAACAGCAAACTAATACAATAAGAATTGTAGGACTTATGATTATAAATATTTAAAGAATAGCTTTTGAGTGTCCCTTCCATTCAAAGCACTGTGCTGGGTGTGTTATGTACCAGATCTCATCTCGACCACAGAATCTCCTCTGCAAAGCATGTGGTCCAACTGTCTCTGTTTAAGTATCATTGAATTAAGGCAGATAAACAAAAATGTCTGTTCAATGTAACATGGCTCTTTGAAATCACAGGATTTTGATCTGGCACAATCAGTGGAACAATCCATGAGGAGAATACATGGTATCTGTCTAGTAGTGGGAATAGACTGCCCTGTCTGATTCTCATTTCTACTCAGTGACCAAGGGCCCTCCCTGCTTGGAGTCAGTTGTGCTTTCAGGAAATAAAGGAAAGTTATCCAGCCCTCATCAAGATGGAGTATGCCCCCTGAAAAGCAAGAGGGAATATTCTAACTGAGGGTTAACCAAAACAAAGAGGGAAGCCAAATTTTAAGGAAGTGAGGAAATAACCGAGATCAAATGGAACCTCCTCCTTGAAGTGACTTCCCATCCTCTTCCCAGAGACTCCTTCATGCAGCATTTTCCACTAGCTCTTATGGCCTAATTGCTTGCTGGTTTGTGTTATAATTGCTTATGCATATGCCTAACCTCTGAGTGCTGATACTATTACTGCACAGTACCATGTACCAGACACTTAGCTAAATGCATTATCTCATTTAATCCCCATAAGTGTCTATGCGATGGCTACTGCAATTAGTGACAATTCTGTATACAAAGAGTCTGAAGTCAAACAGTTCTCAAAACTTATCCATGGCCTCACAAACTAGTAAGTGGCAGAGTCAATATTCAAGACCCACTGTCTGTCTTTTAAGCATAGACTTTTAACTTACAATAAAGCTCCTTAAGGATGAAATGGAGACTCTTATATTTGCTCCCTGGTTTATTCATTGCATCCCTGGGGCACAGCAAAGACTCAATAAATATTTGCAGAGTGGAAGAAAAGAGGCCAAGAGTGGAAAAATTTCAGAAAGAAAAGTTTAACTAACGAAGGATATCACCTTTTAAAAATCTGGCTAAGAGTATTTCCCAAATACTAATTAGAAATAATTAGAGGTAAATATTCTCATACTTGGCACAATTTTCCTGGGAATTGCATTTATACATATATACATATATATTTATATTTATATTTATATTTATATTTATATTTATTTATATATTTATATATAGTTATATATTTATATATAGTTATATATTTATATATAGTTATATATTTATATATATATATATATATATATATGTATGTATATAAACTACCAATGAACCAGAAAAAGAAATACGATGTGAAGTACTGTGATTTAGTAAAATGGCCAGGAGAAAGTGCATAACCCTCAGTGCCTGCTTGCCAGTCTCCTCATATCATACCCTGAAGCTCCATCTGTGATGCTCAACCACTGCTGCAGCCTAATCACAGTAAGACCAGACTGTCATGGCCTCCATTTGTGGCTGTGAGCACCGCAGCCCAGCACATCCTAAAAAGGTAGATTCTAACACTGTAGGTAAAGTCATCACTGAATCCACAAGATGTTTTACTCTAACTGCACATTCGACATCTCTACTTCCTGCTAGATTTATAAATTCTATGAAAGTAGAAACAACTTTGATTTGGTTCATGGCCCAATCCTCGGTGCTTGGCTCATAGTAAAGGCTCAATAACCACTTATTGAATGAGTCCATAAATGAATGAATATCTCTAGACCAATGTGTCCAGTGGGTTAATTAGTAATAAAACAGATCAGTGATGATGTATGTAAGTTTCTGAATTGGTTCTAACAATAGAAAATATAACTTATCTGCAATAATATTGCATCAGTTTTGACTAAAAAAAGAAAACTCAAGTAAAAGTCAGTTTTAAAAAATCAAGTAATTTATTATCTGATGTCACAAGAAGCTGGAAAGTAGAGTAATTATGGGCTGGTTATTTTAGCTCTTCAGTGACATCCTCAGTTTATCAGTTTCTTTCTCTGTTTGTTCAGTCTGTTATCTTCAACATGCTGTCCAGTCCTTTGGGTAGTTCCTCTTATAATTACAGGTTAGATTCTGAGGATCCAGCAGCACTCTCTTATCCAGCTTTAACCAGAGACAGATAAGCAACTGAACTTTCTAGTGCATCTACTTTAAAGATCAAAATTATCTTTCTCCCAAGATCCTTCAACAGCAGTATCCTTATTGGCCAGATTTATATCACACAGTCCATTCCCAAACCAACCACTGGCAAAGTAGACAGATTTATCGTGATAGGATTATATTTATCAAAATTCACTCCTTAGAGATTAGACAAGTCTCAGCCTCTCCTGGTGACCATGGCCATTTGACTACTGAACTGAATTAATTTACTTTGGCCAAGGGAAAGTAAAGAAATGGTTGTTGAATAAACTGCTTTGAAGAATTCCAGATTAAGGCAAAAATAACTCTATATGGCCACTTTTCTGCATAGACATCCAATTGCCAGGAGGATTCCCCCAAACCTTTCCTTACCGTTCTGAAAGTCAGCAGCCACATTTGTGGCAGAGAGCTTCTTTTTCTGGCATAAATTTCGTCATCAACAGAAATAGAAAACTGTGATTTCCACTATTATTGGCTCTATTCCTCTTTTAAAATCAAAACCCAACCCTTCTTCAGCTCCATATTCCTGACCATTTAAGATTTGATTCTGGATTCTGACCCCATATATTTTGAGGGGTAAAATATGCCTTAACTCACAAAAAAAATAAATAAATAAAAACCTAAGTGATCAAGGAAACTGATTGCAATAGACTGAATGTTCATGTCACCCCAAAATTCATGTTGAAATCCTGCCCCCCAAGGTGATAGAATTAAGTAACAGGCACAGCCCTCATGAGTGGAATTAGTGCCCTTATAAAAGTATCTTTAGAGACATCTTTCACCCCTCCACAATGTAAAATTACATAGAAAAGACAGCAGTCTAAGAAGCAGGTTCTCACCAGGCACTGAATTCTCCAGCACCTTGATCCTGGACTTCCAGCCTCCTGAACCATGAGAAATAAATTTCTGTTGCTTATAAGTACTTAGCTTGTGGTATTCTGTTATAGTAGCCCAAATTAATACACAAGTTTTTCTGAAAATTTATTGAATTCTAAACTACCTTTACAGAGTGGGGTTTGGATGGAAGATAAAGAAGGTCAATTCTGTGTGATCTGCCACCCACCACTGGTAAATGGCATTATTCATTACCCAGACTTTTCCCTCTGAAAAAAATCTTACCTTTTTATTTTGAAATTTGATATCCTCATCCTTGAGTAGATTATATGTTCCCAGCTAACTCCAAAGTTTGAAGAACCTGAACCAAAAACCTCATTTATAGCAGAGGTACAGCAATAATAGCAGCTAAAAACATCATCGATTGTGAATGATCCCTCAATGACACCCCATAGTACTTTCACCTCTTCAGCTCTAATTAAGCTTGGATTTCTACATGTATTCCTGCCTTGATGATCATCTATAACACGAGGAAAAAAAAAAACATAATTTCCATGCTGCTCCTCAGGTCACAAATCCAGAGGAAGAGTAGGTTGAGAAATCTGTGCCAAAAATAAAAAAATAATAATGATAAAGTTTCAAAATTTCAACCGGCAGAGAGCAAAAATGTGCATGTTCAGACTCTCGTAGGATATATTAAATTTGGCTGCCTGTTGCAGAGAAGTCTGTGGGACAGGCAAACATTTTGTCAGTCCAAATTACCTCGCTGGGTCTTGTTTTTGTTGCTTCAGGCCCTCTGCTGTCTGGCATTGGTGCCCTGCATCGGCTAAGATCCTAGCCAGCCAAAGAAGATTGAGAGGCAGGCCTTGCACTTGAGCCTGGGAACTGTCACTCTGTGTCTCTTTAGACTTGTGACAAGCTATGCCTTTCCAATGAGTTGTCAGTTTGATTCCTGACTTGCCAAAGCAGTGGTGTGCACAGAGGTCTTCAAAAAAATCATACAGGAGGACCTGATCTAGTCTCATAAGTGATGACAAAAATCAGCCATTGCCTTAGGAAAAAAAAGAAAAGAAAGAAAAGTATCAGGACAATTAAGTGACAAAATTAACTCACTTTGTAAACAATAACTGTGATGCCAAAAAAAAAGAAAAGAAGAAGTAGTCACCATCCAAACACACAAATGAACACTGTAGATGATCGATACAGAAAAGAACTTGAAATTAGTTCTACTGACTGAGTTAATGGTTGAAACAGCACATGGAGTTGGTAGGTTCCTTTGGCTTCCATTATATTCAACACTCTTGAAAAAAAAAAAGCTATAATTGGTACTAACTCACTCATCCTGTGAGCTGCAAAGCCAAGAATGTTTTGTTGTCCATGACATTTTCCCCAAGGCAAATATCTTTCTTCAATTAGAAGGGCATTTAAAAGATCAACTCAAGGATTAGCTCCTGAGCATATTATTCTTTACTATTTTAATGTCAAGGGTAAAGAACAAAAAGTCTACTTCACTATAACTATAAAGCTTTTTAAAACTCTGAGAGAACTCTGTCCATTCTTTGGACAGGGCAGTGATGAAGGTGGAGCCATAAACTGAACACTATTTGGTACCACCAATGTTTTGTTTCTCTGACCCACACACCAAAGGTGTTATTTCTTCAGTCTCCTCTCCCAAAATGGACATCAGGACTGCCACTCCTCAGCCCTAAGTAATTCACCACCCACATCATGGGGCCAATCTGAAAATACACAGAAAGAAACATACCCTCCCAGAAGAAATAGACAGTGATTTATGCAGTATATCTGGGATGATGGCTCCAAGTTATCAAGAAAGAACGAGTATGGCTGAAGACTATGCAGCCTCGAGATTGTCCAGAGGAAACTATCTGAGTGCAAACATTATAGTGTAGACCTATTCAGAAAAAAAAAAACCCAATTTGAGAGATTTGTAGTCTGTTTTGTCTTCTTGTGATGGCTTCCATTATAATTATTTGTATCCGTGCTGTGTGACTTTGAGCTAATTATATTTCAGCTCTCTTTGACATGGTATTCTCATCTCTAAAATGAGGATAAGTAATATCTACATGAAGTGATTGTTATGAAGATTAAATGAGTTAATATTTGTAAATGAACATACAATGCAATATATATATATATGAGTTATTGTTGAATTGTACACTTGAAACTTACCGGATTTTGTTAACCAATGTCACCATAATAAATAAATTTAAAAAAATATTTGTAAGCCATTTATAACAGAGACAGGTAAGCACTATGTATTAGCTTTTATTTTTAATCTAATGACACATAACTACCTTCATCTTCTATTTTTTTAATATTTACTTCCTGCTATGAATGACATTCCTATCATTGTATTTCCTTTTAACTGCCCTCTTTTCCCTTTGATAGTGATTATATTCTTTGTATCTTTAAATAATGTACTTTTATAGCCCTATGTAATATATTTACATCTGTCACTTGATTTATCAGCTTTAAGCAATACATATTTACCTCCAATAGAAAAGAAACTTGGAAAATATCTATGGGATAATTTGAGACTATTAGGTGGACTTGGGTCAAACTCCATTTACCACCCAATGTCCATATGCTCTCGCTTTGAGCAGGATACCACACTAGCATTCTGAGTCCTTCAGGGAATAGTATTACCTTAGAGCTGGCATCTAATAATCTCTTAATGATTTGGGTAACGAATGCACATTTATTCTGTTAAACACAGAAGGCTAAGGGAGAAGATTTTCACAATAGCTACTTGTTCTAGGTATCTATGGCAGTGTAACAAACAATCCTCAAATTTAGAAGCTTAAAAGAACAAATTGTTGTGCTCATTTCAGCAGCATATATACTAAAAAAAAAGAACAGTTATCATCGTTCACATTTCTGTAATTTGAACGAGCTCCAGTAGACAGTTTTTGCTTAGAGTTGTTCTGTAGTCAGATAGGCCTGGCACTTTGGTGCTCCTTAAGTCTTTTCTCTCTCTTTGTGTTGCATGGTTTTTACAGCATAGTGGTCTAAGTGTTCACATTCTTGCACAGTGGCTGGCTTTCAAGAGGCATGAAATTGAAGCTGCAAAGCCAGTTAAGAGCTATACCTGGAATGGACACAGGTATACTTCGACCATGTTTATTTGGTCAAAGTGGTCAGAACCCACCTCGATTCAACAGGGCCAAGAAATAAACTCCATTTCTTAATAGGGGAGTGTTCCTTGATGGGGGAGGTCACATTGCACAAGAGCATGTGGGTTAGGAGATCAGTCACTCTGTGATACCTGTAGTATCAAGCCTCTCCTTCATTCTAAGGGCTGTGGGTTTGTGAACTTAGGAATGTGAATGTACAAAGAGGCTATGACTCTTTCGAAGGCTAAATCACCACATCCAAGGAGTTTTTAATCATACAAATAGGTTCTTACTGGGTTGCCATTTCAAAGAATAATAAAATAGACAATTCTTGAGCAAGAGTGATTAAGAATAAAGATAAAAGATACATCAATGTTAAGAATAAAAAAAGGAAAATAATGACAGAGTAAAAATTTTTCAAATCGCAAAGCAAATGCTTTGAAAATTTTTCCGCCAGTACATTGAAAACTCAGACAAAATAGAAAATTAACCAGAAAGCTATCATTTATCATTACTAACTCAATAATAAATGGAAAAATTAAACAGCCTTATAACCATTTACCAAATAGAATCAGTAATTAAAAATCTCCACTATTATCTCTCCTAAACCTTTCCTATTTTGGCAAGTTCTACCACAACTTCAAGGAACAGATAATTTTACTATTATTGCAAACTGTTCCAAAGAAATAGAAAAAAAAAATAAGGAAAGTTCGCAATTCATTCCATGAAGCTAAAAACCTTCACATCAACAATGTAAAAAACAATTCAATAAAGGAAAATTATAGACAAATCTCAATTTTTAATATAGATGTAAAGACCTTGAGTGGTATATTAGAAAACAATACTAACAATGTCATAAGAAGTAATATATCATGACTAAATATTATTCTAAGAATACATGGATTAAACTTTAGCAATTATACTAATTTAGAACTAATGTAATTTTTCACATTAACAAATTAAAAGAGAAAACCTATATAATCCAAAAGGTGCAGAAAAGCATTCAATGAAATCTTACTAGAATTAGTGAGATGATCACATTTTAAAGTATCAAAATGTCAAATTACTATATTTTACACCTGAAACTAATGTAACTAATATAATATTGTATACCAACTATACTTAAATTTTAAAATGTGAAAAAAGAAATACATAAAACAATTAAAAAATATTTAAATTTAAATAAATAGACAAATAGACAGACAGACAATAGCTGCTAAATCGAACCACTTTCCTCACAAACTAGGAATAGAGGAAGTTTCCTCAATCTGATAAGGGGTTCTTACTGCAAATCAGCAAACAAACGCACACTTCATAATGCATTGTGTTTAAATTAGGAAATAGACACGTAGTCTCTCTGTCATTATTCCTCCTCCATATTAATTTGGGTGCCCTGGCCAATACAGCAGAAGAATAAGATATAAACTATATAAAATAGCAGTGGAAATAAAAACACAAAAACTGTCACTATTCACAGAAAAAAACAATTTTCAGCATAGAAAAAAACCACAGATAATTAGAATTAATAACAAAGTTAGCAAAGCAATGAGATGGCAATAAGATCAATATATAAAAATTTCCATATAAATTGTAATTGCAATTCCATTTAAAATGTAATTTATAAGGTAGCAATTCAACTTCTATGTAACTGCCCTAAAGAATCTCCCACAAATATGCACAAGGGATACATAAAGGATATTCAAATTCTATTAGTAGGAGAATAAATGATAACATTCATATAATGGAGTACTATACGGCAGTTAAAATAAATGAACTAGAGCCATGTGCATCAACATGAATAAATCTCAAAACACAATGTTGCATGAAAAAAGCAAGTTAAAAAAAAGTAAAGGTATGAGTTGAGTTTGACCTTTGGTAAATTAATTAACCTCTCTGTGACTCAGTCTTCTTGTTTGTAACATGAGAATAATATTAGCAACCACCTGCTAAGGTTAATGTGTATGATATACTTTAGAACAGTGTCTGAAAGACAGTAAATGCTTACTAAGTGTTCCCCATGATGATGATGATGATGATGATGACAATGATAACAACGTTGACAGTAATAATGATTATAACATTTATATACCTTTTTAAACATAAAAACAATTCTATATGTTGTTTATAGATACTACACAGTAAAATTACAAAATAGAAATGTCACAATATACTTAATTCTGGAAAAAGGAACAAGGAGAAAGAAGTAGAGCATCTGAATCTTTATCTGTAATGTATTTGTGAATAACAAAGATCCGAAGTAAACATAGCAAAAGGTTAACATTTAAATCTAGATATATGGTTTCATTAAATCATTTTCTGTATTTCTATAATATTTGAAAGAAAATCAAAGGAAAGGACTAGAATGAGATATCTCAAGATATTAATAGTAATATATCTGGGTTATAGGATTGTGAGTGTTTGTTTTCTTGAATAGTGTTCTAAATTTTCCACATTTTCTATGATGAGAATATTTCTTTTATAACTGCAAAAAATGAATTTTTAAAATCAAAGATAAAATTCATTTAATATTGAAGTTATCAGAGGTCTGCTCCATCTAAGTTAATCTTCATGTAGATATCTCTAATCCAAATCAAATTTCCATATATTAAAAATTACATAACTTTAATAGCAGAGCATTTTATTTATTACATCAAAATTTATACTTACAAAATAAGAATCCTTTTTTGCCTTTATCCTTAATTCACATATAATTTATGGATGTCTAGCACCATCTTTATTGTAAAAAAAAAATGTCATTTTCTATAAATTTCACATTCCTGATACAATGGTAGAAGGGGTACAGAGGATATCTGGACATATTTCTTAGAAAACCCATGTTAAAAACACCACCACAGATCTCTAACTTCTCCTATTTGGTGTTTCATGTCTAAAAGCATAACTATTCTGAAAATAGAACTTATCTGCAGAGGCCTCATAATTTATCTTTTACCATGAATACAATTTCTGATCTAACCAGCAGCAGCTCAAATTGAACTCTGATCCAAATGATCAATAGCTGTGCGTAACCCATTAGATGTGTGAATATTAAACTGTTTTTGGATAAGGGCTGTCCAAACGAAAAGCATATAATTACTATCTATTAACATATGTTGAAGCAAATAACACAAAAACGCAAAATGTGTCACATACGATCTATCAGAATTCCAGTGACTATGATGTTAAGGTTAAATTTAATATTTTCATATGGATTAGTATTAAATTATGATTTATGTCCTTACAGCATTTATTATTAACGATGTTGGCCTTAGGCTACAAAATGTATAAATTTGTGAGTAAAATAAATGTAATTTCCAATTCCATTCTTTTTTTGGGCGGTTGGTATAGGGGGGGCCTCCTGAACATAAAAGTTTCCCTACCTACTTGCAGGTAGTGGGCATAGTGAGTAAAAGAAAAATTAAATCAATTTGATAAGAAAATAATTCCAAATATCTATATTATTTTTCATGTTTTCCCTGCAGGTAAAAAGCCTATAGGAACTAAACACATAAAATTATATAAAGAATAGAACATAAAGAAACGTGAGCCTAATCTTCTACTGTGAGACTCAGAGAGAACAGCAGCAATGAAGTTTTCCAAACTTCCCATGCTAACTCCTTTTAATATTTAACAATGTATTTTTGGATATTTTTCTCTAGGAAAACCTAAATCTCTACTGTTCTAAGGTAAACTTACACAAGTATCCTTTAATGGCATATTTCTTAACCTCCCTTGCAGTTAGTTGAGGGTTTTGTGACTGCACTCAGAACAGCAGGATATAGAAAGATGAAGTAATCCACAGCCAGATCTGTCCTTCAAAATATCTCTTGTGACCCTCTAAACACCTCTTCATTGCTGTGGTGAGACCTCATGTACCAACTGTCATAGTTGTAAGATGCTGGAGTATCACCCAACTGCATGGACTTTGCATGAGCCAAAAATAAACTTTTATTATAGTAAAGCTCTGAGGTTTCTGGGTTTGCTTGTGACTACATCATAGACCAGCCTTTCAACTTCATTTCAGGTATGAACATACTGAGAAAATATATCTAACATTCACTTCCATCCCCCCACCTCCAACCCCTAAATTCAGGCCCTTTTTGTCATTCAACAGTGCTGTAATTCAGTATCAGCATCCTATCCTCATGTCCCTAGATTTTTTTTTTCTCCCTCCATGCTTACACATATATAACCCCTAATCCTTACCCATTCGTACTTGTATCTTTCTGTTTTCTCAGGATCCTAAAGTTTAGCTCTCAGACTCCCATTACCTCTCAAAGGCCAGGAGAAATGGACTTGGACAAACTGCTCTTAGATGTTTGCACATTTCTGTGCATGGAAGACAGAATGCCGTCTTCCCCACTTGCCCTGAGGACACCATCTTGTGAACAGTGTTATGTGTCTGTTTTTAACTCGGGCAGGATCTGACGTCAGAAGTGAGGTCTTCTGTAGCCTTGTTGGGAAGAGGAGTATGGAGCTCTCTTTTCTGGTCTTACCGGGGCAGGGCTAAGGCTATTATTCAGTCACCGCCTTGGTTTCTCCTATGATTGTTTCATTGGTGAAAGTGTTTCCAACGAAGCCTATTAAAAATACATAGAAATCTAAATACCATTCACCCTCCAGTCCCTGTTTTAATGCTTTAACTTTCTGAGGGACTGATGAGATTTTCTCATTTTCTATGCATTAGGGCCCCTTTCACTAGCCTTTTTCTGAGTGATCATTTAATGAGATTTCCTCCACTTTCTTTGCAATAAGGCTCCACTTTTTAAAAAAAATAAAATCTTTTTACACAGGAACTATTTCAATAAACCTGCCATGTTTATTGAAACTAGAGTCTTTGAAGCAAGATAAAGATTAGCTTGACCTTTCTTACATCAATTAATCAATATGGTTACACCACAGATTTACCTCTTAACCTTGGTGTTTCCACGGTGCAATATTAAAGCATGATTTGTGAGGTTGCTGCATTTTACATATGGTTGAGAACAGCCCTCTGTCTGTGTGCTTTGATAGTGTCAGAGCATAACACAACACAGGAGGGAAAGGAGGCTTTTATTGCTTTCATCGAAAATGGTTTTGTAAACCTCAGACAGGAAAATACTGGCAAAGCTGTCCGAAATTAACCAATGGGCTGTTTGCAGGTTCATGCCATTGGAAAGGCCGTTGTTGGGGAATGCTCTGAAGGGTAGACTCATTTGATCTAAATTTCAGATCAGAATACTATATCCACCACTGCTAGTTTCAATACCCTCCTCCCCATCATTGAAGCTTATCCCCAAGAGAAACAAGGATTTAATCCACTCTATCCTGAACCTCCAACTGCCACTTTCCTTTCTGCTTTAGCCTATTTCATAGGTGAGGAATTTAGAGAAGGCAAAGATGCTGAAGTATCTCAAATACGACCAAGTTCTTTCAGTGCATACACTTAATGGCACAGAACAATACCATTGTGTCCCCTGTGAGGTCTTTATGGACAGAAAGCTTTCCCCACCAGACCACAATGTCATTAAGTGTATGCCTTATAAAAGAATTGTAGAATGTCTTTTTGAACATGTCATCCATCCTTTTTGTTTTACAAAAGAAGAAACTGAGCCCCGTAAAATGACATATTTTGACCCAAAATTCCACAGATATTTCATGATATACTCAGACCTTAGAAACTAGTGTAGTTTCTCCCCCAAATGCCGGGCTGCCTGATTAGTTTTCAAAAATGCATTTACTTCTGTGATGATATGTGCAAACTTATCACTTCCTCAGAAGCCAGTAATAAAACTTCCTGTGGAGGTTGCACATTTCCTTGGGTCTTGCTTGGCAGTGCTCCATTTTCACCTGGCCATCAAATGTGCCATCTTGAATCAGAAAAAAATTCAAATTACAGCTCTGCCATTTACCAGCTGTGTGACCCTTGGCAATATATTCAGCGTCTCCTTGCCTTGACACTCTCTTCCACAAAATATAATAACTACCTCATGGGGATGCTTGGAGGGTTGAATCAATAAAGCACTTAAAACAGTATCTGGCACATAATAAGCACCATGTAAATGTTAGCTCATATTAATACTTCCATTCCTTTCTCAGATTCTTCAGTAAATCTGGCACATCACTTTACGGCTTTATATTTTGTTCCTTCATAATTCCTAAGTGTTTTATAATTCTTGCTCTCTTACAGTGAACATATGTAGAATTCCTCCAGTTCATTTTGAGCATTCACTTAGGGGGTATGCATATATATTTATATATATATATACATCAAACACACACACACATATCAAAAACAAACCATCAATATCTATATATACACCCCCAAATGAAGGTTCAAAATGAACATTCATTGACATGTATATCTAAAACAAACTATCAATACCTATTGGCACACTCATATTCTGATTCTTTTTGGGTGATTCACAAAGACTTAAGCTACCTCATTCCCATGACATGGTGCCAAAGGTTGTTGAATGAACTTCATTTTACTTTCAACCTTTAAAGTGTGCGAAGCACCACAGAATGCCAAGATCAAGTACCCTGCGATTGGTGCTTCTGTGATGTTCTCAATGGCAATGCAATAATTAAGTCTCCTTTTAATAACAGAGCATACCTTCCTCTTGAACCTGGTTTGACCAATCATTAAAATGTCTCTGGTTTAGTCAAGGGAGCTCTTAGATAATGTGAGATCCCAGGCCATAATCATAGATTTGAGTTGACTATCTTTGTTTCCTTACATTTAGCTAAATGAAACTTCCTATTTTCAGGAATTCTCTCTAAACAGTATGTGCCTCTTTAATAAATAAGTGCTGCTGATTCAAATATAAATTAATTTTTGGTATGAAATTTTAAATAATACAGAGTAATGGTAAAATTAAGTGGCAAATCATGTGAAGCCCAACATAGGTTGGACTTGCTCAGTTTCCAAATTGAGGATAATTATCTAAAAAACTACCAGACCCTAAATACATTATCTTTTCACTAGTACTTGCTTGCCATTATTTTTCAGCATCTAGTGAGATCTGTGTGAGAGAGTATGTGTTCATGTGCAAATGGCATAACCCAGACTGCACAGAATAAATAATACTTTAGTAAACTGGTCTAGGGTATATGAAAAGATAATACTACTCCAGTGCTTTTCTTTGTGGGAAAATATAAGAATTTTGTTCAAAACAAAGCAGTAGCTGGGTTTTGTTTAGGGAGTTATTTTTTTTTTTCTTTAGGAAAGTACATTTATGAAAGGCCAGACTAACAATTGTGTTTGGTATCCCCCAAAACAAACCTATCAAGCATATTTTGCATAGTTTTCCCATTTTCCCACTAAGGCCTGAAGGGACATCGGCATTACACCCTGGCTACTCTAGCTCTGACCACAAAGGGACAAAGACTGAATGAGAGAGAAGTCAAGATGGTATAAGTCAGGTAATGCCAAGGCTTAGCTGTCATAACCTTCTCTTTCCCTATTTTCTGATTCTAGGAGAGTGTCTGTCACTCTCAGTGTGTGTGTGTGTGTGTGTGTGTGTGTGTGTGTGTGTGTGTGTACCTTTAGCAGATGAGTTCTGAGAACAATGAGATTGAGCTTTAAAGTAAAATTCAAGGATGTTCTAAATAAGGTTGTAGATAGTTAATCCATGGTTTTCTGCCAAGTAGTGTCACAAATGCCTCTTTGGGAATTTATTCTGTTTTGGAAGGATGGCAGATATATAAATTTAAGTATGTGAAGACTTTGTTTTTGACCTAAGGAAGTTTACTTTTCATTTAGACAGTAGTCTTAAAAATAAGATTATTTTATAGAATAGGTAGACACAGAAATGCAAAGAAAAGCAATAAAGTCACATTTTTTTTTTTTTGGTCTAATGGAGTTCTCAAAGTTCTTAAAAAGCATGATAACTATTAATGTGGGAGTGTGGAAATGGGCATTTTCATACATTGCTAGAGGGAGTGTAAATAAGTCTTTTAAGAGAGGAAATTCGGCAATATATATTAAGAGCCAGAGAAGTGTATAAATACCATCCCATATGTTCCACTTTCAGTGAACTATCCTAAGGATATAATTGGCCGAAGGCACAAAAATGTATATGCAAAAGACTATAGTTTATCAAAGTAAAAAACTAGGAACAATGTAAGTATCCAATAATAAGGGTTATTTTAATTAGGTACTTTGATAAAGTGGGATGCTACGTAGCTGATAGCAATGATTATGTAGACGTACATTTACCAATTTAGAAAGATATTTTTGAATGATCATTAAATATGATAGTGCCATAAGAGAAAAAATAGTATCTAGATAAGCATGAATTGAAGGTATACACCAAAATGTTACCTGTAATTGTCTTTGATCACTGAATTTTCAGGCAGTTCATGTGTATTTATGTGCCCTAATATTTCTATAATTAATATGTATTTCTTGAGTATATTCTTTTAAAAAATAATGGGATATATTTTTGAAGGAAATTAATGATATTTAGAGATATAATGATGTCATATTTACTTCGATTTATTAAATTGTTTCAATCTATCTGATTTGTACATCATCGTTATGAAATTTTTAAAGACTCTACCTTGGAAAAGGTCAAACTGCAGGGAGAAGAAAAGGAGGATGGACAAAAAAAAGAGAGAGGGAAGGAATGATTGAATTTAATGCAACGGTGCTTTACAGCCTTGAAACAGTCAGGCCTAAGATGAACTCCTTGATATCCTTCTTGGGTTTGTTTAAACTTGTAAAAACCACTTGACTCTCTTAACTTTCAATATTTTTATCTGTGAATTAAGAGTCATAATAACATTCAAAGGATAGTTATGAGGACTAAGTAAGGAGTAAGTCAATGTCCATGCCTTGCTCATAAAGGGTATGCGATAAATGCCTACAGTGAGTGGGTAATAATATGTACTATGCACAGAAAACAAACCTTAGGTACATTATCACACTGTCACAACAACCCTATCACATAGGCACTTTATCTCCATTTTGCAGATGAAGATTAAATAGAGTTGTAAAAATTTTAAGTAATTTGTCCAGTGCCAGAGAGAGGGCTGGAAAGAGGCAGGAGGGGATAGGCATGAAACTGCCCCAAATGGATGCTCCATATCAGACAAACCCAACAGCCCCTCTTCCCTCCCTTCCTCCTTTCCTCCTGCTGCCACTCTTCCACCCCTCTCTCTCCAGAAAAGAGAAAAACAGGTCACAAAAAAATTTGTTCTTTTTTCAGTTTTTTCTTTTTCAATGTTTTCTTTTCATTATAAATGATATGTAAATACATATATGCATAATCTTAATTCAGTACTTCAAAAAGGCTGTTATACATCAGACAAATGATCAAGAACAATCACAGCTAGAATGTACTGTGAAATATGGCTGTGCTATTACTGTGATAGTACATTAGTATCAAAGCCATTTCATAGGAATTATAAGAATCCATCACGTCAACATGGTGCTATCAAACAGTTTTTCCCAGCCCGCGAAACATACCATCACATGAAACACTGCAATCTGGTTTATTATAAAGAAGATCAGTTAAAATCCTTTTCGGAACTCTGTATTTAGGTTGCTTCTGATATTTAAGAATATCAGAGAAATATATTCTAATCATCTGTTACTTTATTCATGTTTTTGGGGTTTTTGTTTGTTTGTTTGTTTGTTTTGCTATCTAAAGACCCCGCCCTACAATCCCTTATAATTTCTGTTCATCAAAAGCATGCTCATCCTCTTTGCACATGGCATTTCTTTCATGGAGCCCATTCTGTTGTTTCATTAACTAGATTTCTTCCTCTGCACTCATGGGCCAGCTTTTATCTCTTATATCACTTGTCACATTCCACTTGCCCTATAGAGCCACAATCCCTTAGCCAGAAATTTGGGTACTTTAGAAAAGTAATACCATAACATGAACTGTATATCACACAGTACATCCAGCAGTGAGGTACTCAGTGGTTGACAAATGAACTTATCAATAACACAATTTTCTTAACTGTACCCTGAGAAGGTTGCATTTTGACCACACCGGCATGGGTTCGTTTCTGGGCTCTCTATTCTGTTACATTGATCTATGTGTCTGTTTTCATGCCAGTACCATGCTCTTTTGATTACTATAGCCTTGTGGTATAGTTTGATATCAAGTAGTGTGATACCTCCAACTTTGCTCTTCTTTCTCAAGACTGTTTTGGCTACTCAGGGTCTTTTGTGTTCTATATGAATTTTAGGGGCATTTGTTCTATTTCTGTGAAAAATGCCATTGGCGTTTTGATAGGAATTGCATTGAATCTATAGACTGTTTGCAGTAATATGGATATTTTAATGATGCACAGTATATGCTTCCATTTATTTGTATCTTCTTCAGTTCCTTCTATGTCTTAGAATTTTCTGGGTACAGGTCTTTTGTCTCCTTGGTTAAATTTATTCATAAGTTGTTTTTTTTTATGTCATTGTAAATGAGATTGTTTTCTTAATTTCTCTTTCTGGTATTCATTATTGGTGTATCAAAACACAACTAATTTCTGAATATTAATTATGTATCCTGCTACTTTACTGAATTCATTTATCAGTTCTAATAGTTTTTTTGTGGACTTTTAGGATTCTCTATAGATAGTCTCATGTCATCTGCAAATAATGACAGTTTTACTTCTTTTCCAATCTGGATGCTTTTTATTTCTTTTTCTTGTCTGACTGCTATGGCTAGAACTTCCCATACTATGTTGATTAACCTATGACAAAGGAGGCAAGGAGATATAATGTGGTAAAGACAATCTATTCAATAAATAGTATTGGGAAAATTGGACAGATACATGCAAAAAAACTGAAACCAGAGCACTTTCTTACTCCATATATAATAAACTCAAAATGGCTTAAAGACCTAAATGTAAGACCCAAAACTATAAAACTCCTAGAAAAAAACATAGGCAGTAAACTCTCTGACGTTTCTCTTAGTAATATTTTTTTGCCTTCTTGGGCAAGGGAAACAACAGAAAAAAAATGGGACTAGATCAAACTATAAAGTATTTGCACAGCAAAGGAAACCATCAATAAAACGAAAACAACCTACTGAATGAGAAGATATTCACCAATAATATATCTGATATGGGTTAATATCCAAAACATATAAGGAACTCACACAACTTAACACCAAAAGACATACAATCCAATTAAAAATTGGGCGAAGGCCCTGAATAGACATTTCTCCAAAGAGGACATACAGATGGCCAATAGATATATGAAAAGACGTCACTAACCATCAGAGAAATGCAAATTAAAACTATAATGACTACAGCCATGCCACCCCGAACAAGCCTGATACTGTCTGATCTTGGAAGCTAAGCAGGGTCAGGCCTGGTTAGTACTTGGATGGGAGACCATCTAGGAAGACCAGGTGCTGCAGGCATAAAAAATAAAAATATAAGGGATTGTAAGCTAACAAGGTCCTTGCAATCTGTGAGGTCAGCCAATAATTAAATAAAAAAATAAAAAATAAAAATAAAATGAGATATCACCTCATTATGACAGACACACCTGTCAAAATAGCTATCATCAATAAATAAACAGGTGTTGGTGAGGATGTGCAGAAAGGGGAAGAACCCTCATGTATTGTTGGTAGTATTGTAAATTGGTGCAACCACTATGAAAAACAGTATGGAGGTTCCTCGAAAAATTGAAAATAGAACTACCATATGACCCACTAATCCCATTTCTGGGTATTTATCTGAAGAAATCTAAACCACTAATTTCAAAAGATATATAAACCCCTATGTTCACTGCAGCATTATTTACAATGGCCAAAATAATGGGAGCAACCTAAGTGTCCATCGATAGACAATTGGATAAAGAGGTGGTCCATATATCCTATGAAATATTACTTGGCCATAAAAACGAATGAAATCTTACTATTTGTGACAACATGGATGGACCTAGAGGATATCATGCTGGGTGAAATAAGTCAGACAAAGACAATAATATGCAAAATCTAACACTTAAATGTGAAATCTAAAAAACAAAACAAACAAACAAAACAGAGAGAAACTTACAGATACAGAGAACAAACTGATGGTTGCCAGAGAGGAGGGGGCTGAGGAACTGAGTGAAAAAGGTGATGGCATTAAGAAGTACAAATTGGCAGTTATGAAATAGTCATGAGGATATAAAGTACAACATAGGGAATATAGTGAATAATATTGTACTAACTAGGTATGGTATCCAGTGTGTATTAGACATCACAGAATCATTCTGCAAATTATATAAATGTCTACCCACTATGCTATACACCTGAAATTAATATAATATCGAATGTCAACTATAATTGAAATTTTTTAATTTAAATAAAAATTTAAAAATTAACGAAATTAAAAAACCAACAAAACACTAAAAATATTAAAATAAAAAAATAAGAAGGCGTTTTCACCTATGGAAGAAAAGAATCTACACACAAACAGTCAAAGAGAAAAGCCTTCTTTGCCCTAAAGCCAAAACCTCCTCTGTGAGTAGAAAAGGTTTCTCCAGGAAACCTTCAGTACACTCAGTTGCCTGGTACCTGAAGTCAATCACTTCTTCCAGACTAATAACTTGAGAAGAGATTGTCTAAATTGAGCAGCAGGAGGGTTATGAAATCCCTTAGATCATACAACCTCATACAACAAAATAAACATGAGGCAAAATGCTCTGTAAGTACCTAGATTAAGTCTTACAACAACTGGCAAACCACTAATAACAGGCCTTTTGTTCCTTTTGCAAGTGGTCAAAAATAATGAATAATAAATAGAATGCTATGCCAAGTCGACTACAGCAAGTTCATGTGAGATCATTTAAAACAGAAGAAAATGATGCTTGAAAAGGTCCCTGATGAGATTTAGCTTTTTTCCTAAGAGACTCTAGATAGCATTCTGCTGCAGCATTTTAAAAGCCACTTTCCAAAATTGGGCACCCCCATTATCATGCATTACATTTGCACTTTCCACTTAGGTTGCTTTGAAAAAGAATGGCACCCCAGTTGTGTTTTTTACGTTAAATGCACCTTCTCTCACATTTGATCTCTCCCTTTGCGACAGTCATTTCATTTCATAGCAACTACATTTCTTTGTCTCTATTTTACTGAATGTGTACTTTTCAAATTATGCAGAGATGGCCACTTTTGGTGTTGTGGATAGAGAGAAACTGAGAGGCTGACTTGACTGCAGGGCCCAGCTTTACTCACCCCCTCAGCTAGCACCAAAATAAATAAATAATCACAGGGGCTTTGAGCTGGGTTATTTCCATCCAGGGAAAAACAGAGACAACGAAAAGTAGAGCCTGATGTTATTTTTATTTACATTCTGGGTTTTGTTTATTGATCTGGAAGTAGACAAGAACTGGTGTATAAACACTGCACTCTGAGGAAACAACTGTGACTAAAACATCCAATTCACAGTAATGTGGGGCTATCTTGGGGTTTAAAACTCCTCTGTAACCAGCTTTATCCTGGGCCACAAAAAATGGCTTATTTTGTTGTCTCATCTAAAGCAAAAATTCACAGGAGAGATGAGAAAATATATATGAAAGTCTCATATATACACACATTATATAGCCCATTCAAACATGTTATATTAATATATTAAATATAAATATTAAAAGTACTACTATATTTATATTCATAAATAATTATGTCAATAATTATTTATATATATTCATAAATAATTATATATTCATAAATAATTATGTCAATATATTTAATATTAAATATAAATATTAAAAGTACTACTATATTTATATTCATAAATAATTATGTCAATATATTTAATAAACAAATATGCAAATAGCTGGGATTGTGTTGGTATGCAAACAATCAGAAATTAGTTATCATTTATAACTTAACTCAATCTAGAATATAAACTACAGTGGCATCCCTCATCTACTTATGTCATCTAATAACAAAAATCCAAAAACATAAAAAAATAAATGCTACAAAGAAAGCAAACTGGAATTATTAATATATGTGGACAATTCATCAAGGCTCTCAGAGATTTGCTATGTCTATACAGGGTACAGCAGTCGATTCATAAATAATCGAGAAAAGTTTAAATTATCCACTTTATATAAACATATCTAAAAAGTGAAAAGAATTTCTAATACAATTTATGACCATTTCTATGAAATTATTAAAGCAAAACACAGCAAGGGTCCAATTTCACCTGGAAAATCCATTCATGTAGAACACCTCATTCTTCAATGATGCGTCACTGTACTTAACGTTACTTTACATATTTAAGTCAGGGGAATTCTGAGAGGTTAGGGGAAATTATTAGTCTAAGAAATTCTTGAGGAGAAATGGGGTTTCAGGTTTTCCAATTAGTAAAGTGAAACCCTAAAAGTCCCCTTGAGATATATATGAGGAGGGCATTTGGGCGTCATTCACAGGCCTCTGAACTGATGGAAGTCACCTGGATCTTGTCTTTGAGAGACAGGCACCTGGGAGAGCACTAATGCATGAGCCTTCCATCCTCTGCCAGGAGCTGGAGACAGGTGAGTCCCCTCATAACTCAAACACAGCTGACTGCTCCCCAACGGTGCCACACAGAGCTCCAGTCATCCATCATCACTGCAGTAGAGCTCCAGACCAGAAGAATCAGTGGGAAGTAAACCAGAAGCCTGGAAGTATGTCCTGCTTTCTTCACCAGTGATTTCAGGAGAGAGGCAATTTCACAGTGAATTTACTAATTCAACCAGGAATTAGAAAATGGATCTCATATTATTCTTAAGTGAGAAGGAGAAAAAGGAAGAAATTAACAATGATCTATGGGGTGTATATGTACTGTAATAACATTTATAATAATGGTTTTGACTGTTCCCAGGTACTTTACACGGTTCTTAAACATCATCTAAATTAATATTTAAAGTAACCCTCCAAGGTAGGTATTATTATATCCACTTGACTTAAAAAAAATTGAAACTTAAGAATTTTTGCACAAGATCACATAACTTGTAAACTGGAAAATTAGGATTCAAACTAGTATAGTTCTATCTGTCTGGTGAGATTACTCATAAATGGTAAGCAGAGATTTGAGTCTGGTTTTCAAGGCTCTGTGCTGCTCTTCCTTTAACACTTCAATGCCAGTACACGAACTCTAGTTTTTACATGGCAGGCCTACGAGTCCATGAACATTAGACTGGGAAGGACTCCTAAGAAAAACAAAGGTTCATACCCTTTGAGGTGATCGATTCCCATTGAGGATCTGATGGTCTCTCTCCCCAGAAAAACATATCAATTCTTGTTAGTCACTGGAGTTATGTTCTATAAAGTCATGGTTAACATTGATTAAGGAATACTGAACCATTATTCCTAGGGAAATAAAGGATGAGGTTTCCGTGAGTCTCTGGACACAATGTTTTCATCAACCAACCAATATATAACCTTGTTTTATGTGTGTTCTGTTTAAAGACAACTTATTTAATATATATTGTTGATTCATTAAACATTAAACTCACAGCCAGCAGCACTATAACTCTTGCCAGAAAGAAGCTTATCTGATAAATGTATTTTCTCCATAAGGTATAGCACTGCCTTCTTGCACTTAGAAACACTAGACAACGCTTTAGCACTATGTTTGGGGGCCGTTTCAAACAGCGATATCACCAATAAAAGCACAAAAATGTGAAAAACATGGCATCAAATAGACTGTGAAAATGATACTTGTTTACAGTATAAGAGCTGAAACAAGACAGCAAAGCATTGTTTTGAAGGACCTCAGCTGGGAGTGCATGCTGGGCAATCTCAAATTTTTTGCTGCTCTGTGAATGTCTGTGAATGATTGTGAAAGCATTGTGAGTATTGATTTGGAAGTTACAAGAAATTTTACTGAGTAGTCAAATTCACACGTGCAGAATTGATAAATAATGAGGATTAATTGTGTATGTAAGTTTTCACATAATTCCATAGGATAATGAACTGCACCAAGTCCACCCATCATCCCTTTTAAATGCCTGATCTAGATCAACTCATTTTACACATAGGTTCCTGAATATTGGAAGAACACTTGAGCATGAAAATGAACTATAGTTTTGAATAATAAAGAAAATGTCAAGAAGATTCCTAAAACAAGTGGCCTATGAATACATATTAATTAAAATGATTTGAAAAATAATTAGACAAGTAAATTAAATTT
Source organism: Pteropus medius (assembly GCF_902729225.1). Lineage (NCBI taxonomy): Eukaryota > Metazoa > Chordata > Mammalia > Chiroptera > Pteropodidae > Pteropus > Pteropus medius. The sequence goes on along the minus strand of NW_024354875.1, from coordinate 15,678,255 downwards.
TAATATGAAAGCTCAGAGAATATATGATGTTTACTTGTTACTGTATTAACTCTTTAAAAATCATGATCATTGCCTTCTGTTAATCTCTGCTCTATGCTTTAAAAGATACTTCGATACTTCTGTGTTCTGAGAAAATAATATCTACAAATAATCCCCAGGTGTAACATTCTTTCTTAGAGAAACTGAAGTAGGTTCATAGGTTCTGATTAAGAGTTGATTTTGGTGATATAAGAAAGCAGAAATAACTGAAAGCATTTAACCTTGATGCCCCAAACAATGCGTTATAATACCAGTTAGCTGCACTCTCAACCAGAACAAGTTTGCCATTATGAGTTCTAGAAACCTGACCATGAGCACCCACTAACAAGGGACAATGAGGAATGCAAAGATGAAATTACTCACTCCGGGGGTCCCCAATCTCAGAGCAGATATAGGAATAGAGAAATAACAAGTACAGACATAGTTACAAATAATTTTTAAATTTCTCTTTTTTGCCCCATTCCTCTTCTCTCTACTCGAGCGTGCAAAATTTCGCACGAACACACACACACACAATTTATGTAGCACTGGGGCGCTCTCTATCACCATTTTCCTTCTGAAATCCTACCTATCAGCCAGTCCTACTGCCTCTGTAAAGCCTCTTTTATTCTTTAGCAATGCATAATTTCTCCCTACACTGACCATTTCAGTCTCGACATTATTGACCTTACTTTGTAAATATTTCCAAGCTTGCCTCAAACCAAATACAGAATGGCAAGACCAAGGAGGGCGGGACAAATGTCTCATGCATCCTGATACATCTCAGAGGCCTGATATATCTCACTGTGGTATCTTAACTCCTAGCACAATGTCAATCATGGAAAAAGTAGTCAATAAAGATATTTTCGATAAAAGTATGAGGGAATGAACAAGAATGAGTAGACTGCATTGTATGATTATTCAGATGACATAAATACGGCCAATTATAAAAGACCAAAACTGCCAGTCTGATATAATTTGGCTATATTTACGTCATCCCAGATTTATGTTTATAATCAAATTTCAATTGATGTGAACCTGAATTCATTCATTCAACATGTACTGAATCAATATTTACTGAGCACCTGGTCTGGGCAAAGTTCTATGCTAGGAGTCAGGATACGGCAGTGAACAAAACAGGCATCAGGGCTGCTGCTCAAAATGTGGAGATGAACATGAAAACAGGCTTCAAATCAGTGAGTGCCAATGAATTCAAAACCATGTTCTCTCAGTTATTCAAGAAACATTTTTGATAAAAGAGCCAGGAAATTAGTATCATGAAATAAAGTTATTTCGCACTGGCTTTCCTTCAAGACTTATCTGTAAGACACTTTGTAACACAGTACATGCCAGAAGGGAAGTTAGAACACTTCACCTGAGAAATCTTCTGTGCCATTCTTTCAGCTTGAGCACGTTTATCTTGAAAACTTAACTGCTCCTGGCCTTGCTCCAAGGCAAGCAATCCAATGATTCATTTAGGTTTTACTCTTTGGGGATCAGTTTTAGCAGCAGTGGCAAACAGGTTGTCTCCATAAAAACATGTCTTAAAGAAAGAAAATTCCATATCTTTCTCCTAATAGAAGCTTCATAAATTTTGGAATTAAGAAATTCCTCTACTCGAGTGGCACTGCCCAGATTTCTTATAAACATGATGTCTGAGATGGAAAATGCAGACCTGCTCTTTAAAACTAAGAAATTATCTTAAATCTATATTTTGATTTATGTTTAAAATGTAATTTTGGAGTGAACAGAGAGAAAAAGCATTAATATTCCCATACTGAAGGAGACTGGAATAAACCAAGACAAATGATAATTCCAGTTTTACTAGTCTTCCTTCAAAGAGAATTTTCACAACCCTTCTCTGCTCTTTTATACCCTTTCCAAGAAAATTGAATTGATTGCTTAGGCTATACAGTAAGACTTAAATAAATGGGCTGCCATAACTCAGTCTTCAAAAAAATTAGCGAATTGAATAGATTGAGTTTTTTAATAGCAAGATAAAATAGATAAAATATCTGACATAGACTTTCTTATAGTAAAGAAAGACATGCACTGTATTATCTATCACTCTAAACCTAAATACTTGTTTTATGGCAAAATGTTATCCAAACTTCTCTTATAAAAAATAAAATAAACAAAATCCCGTTAGATGTGGGACATAGTATAACAATAATTTTTTTACATTTGATTTCCTTATATGACACAAAATATATTTTTCTTCAACTAGATAAATTACAACATTTTTAAGATTAATTTCCTTGGTATCATTTACATTCTAAAACTGAGTAAATAAATAGATAAAATTAAAACGTGCTGATTACTTATTTACTGTTGTAAAATGTAATTTATTTACATATTAAAGATATTTATTCTTACATTTAATCACTTAAATCTATGAATCTATAAATATATTTGATTCAGACAGTTCTTTTAGGGATAAATATTAGTCTACTTTTATTGATATTGATAATATATATTCTACTGACATTGATTATATATATATATATAATACTATCATAACTATACACATATTAGGTAGCTACAGAAAATATTTAGGAAGATCAAGTTATTTGACTAAGAAAAGTATAAGACATAAGTATCACTGGCAACCTTCAAGAATTCAAACTAATACTACACATAAAACAATGGTTCCCAAGCTCAAATGTAAAACATCCTAAGCCTCGACTTACCTCAAACACCATCCTAATATTCTCAAATCGAACCAATATTAATGCATTTACTTAAAGAAAAATAAGAAGCCAGATGGCACTTAATGCTTTTGACAGAAAGAAAAAAAGAGAATAAAACAAAATCTACTAAATGAATAGATATTAAAATGGTCACAAGAAAACCAAGATTCTCAAACATAATTGGACCAACTATCATTCATTTCTGTAGAGGACAGAACCAAAAAATGGACTCGTTTGCAATTTAAGTTACTTAGGAAGATTTTCCTGACTGTGAGATTTGCTAAACTGACTAGAAGTAGGATGAGAGAAGGAAGAGAAAATTTGAAATTGGGTAATATCTCACTAGTGTGAACTAACTTATATGTGACTCTGCTTGAAATATGAGAAATCGATGATATAGTCACTCAGGTTTCTTTTTAAGTCTGAAAATATAACATATACTTTAAGATTACATAGAATGGCTGGCCATTCAGCTCTCACAAGAATGGATATACATAGGAAGTGGGAAACAAATGCACTGATTTGAGTTTTAAGATCTCCTTGACTATTATGAAAATGTTTAATTCGGTTTTCCAGATACTATCTTTTCTACCATTTCATATATATAAAAAGGGGGAAGGAAACCTGCTATCCAGATCTGAGGATTTACTTTCAACATTACATGGTTCAACTCTGGAACATTTAAGATAATTTGTTACTTTGTGTGACTTAAATATGCTCAAAGATTCTAACTCCTTTTAGCAACATTTTTAAAAGTCATGTTTAATGCAGTGGGACCATATTTGCTTTTATGTTTGCCACCATTTCTACTATTATGGCAACTGGTCATATACAACACTCCTTTGAACTAGTTTTCACTTGAACTAGTCACACTTGAGGAATTAAACAAAGATTATTGCTCACTACTTATTGTTTGTTCTTACTAACATTCAATAATGGTTCATACCACCTATGAACTTTGCTCCATTTTTCATCAAAGAATTTATTTTGATAAAATATAGAAAACTGTCTCAATGATTCATATTACTCATTGCTTTTATAAATTATTCAAGAGAAAAGTAACAAAAACTCTATGAAGTATATTCTAAATTGAACTAAGCACATCAAAATTAATGAACAGTTCATCCTTTATTTTTATTGTTTATTCAATTGCTGCTTAATTAGAAAAATGCCATTATTCAGACTAAAGATCCTTATCACTGTAAAAAATCCATGAGACTCTATTATAAAACTATTATTAACTTTAGACCCAGTGATTGCTTTCCTCAAGCCAACAATAATAAAGACTAAATTAGTATTTCAACAAAATGGAAAGTTGGGTTGCCCAAGATACAAACTTCAATGGGGGGTACCAATATATATGCAAATAGTTTCCAAATTTTTCAGCATTTATTTAAATCCTTTCAGAACCACTCTTTTTTTTACTTTGGTGGTTATTTGAAGGAGATGATAAAAATTCAATTTAGTTAGATATAAATTCCAAAGAGAAGAAAATGTATTAGCTCTGAGTTCCACTTCTACCCGGAACTGTAGAGATAATCAAACAACACAGAATCAAATCATTCAGTCACCATTATTTTGTGCAGATCATCATAAAATTGCTTGGGTCACAGAACCCATGAGAACTTCAAGGAGTAGAGCCATAGAGAAGATGAATATCAAAATAAATTCACTTTTATACAGCTTGATTCATTAGCTCAGTCATATCAGCATGACTTTTGCCCACTAATCTCAACAAATTAATTTTGTTCAGTTCACCCCATAACTTTGTAATGTTAGCAAAATTATAAAGTGTCATCTTAATGATAAGTGATCTCAATAAGAGTAGGTCACAATCTCCATATTCATGCACATATTCATATGATTATAATCTAATCCTAACTGAATGATTAAGTTTTTCTTTCTTGAAGTTCAGCAAATATTATGCAGAAGCACAAGAAACTGAGAACTTGGTATGGAATATAACAAGTGAAGTGTCAACTATATATAGAAAAGTCAAATGTAGTCAGATCCATGTTTAGGGGCCATCTTTACAATAAATACAGAACAACTCATCTCTATTATTCTAAAGTTTATTGATCAGCTATAACATATTCTGCTGAACACCAAGCAGAACCTAACGGTTGAGTTATAAAATTTAACTGAAGTCAACTAGAAGCAATTGCAAGCTATTATTACCTCCAGGACCAAAACAGAAGCAATAATCAAACCAAGATTTATCCAACCAGAGTCTAGTTAAAATACATGTTAACAATATACAAACAATCTGTAATTCGATATGTAAGACTCTACCCAAGGAATAATCTCCTCCTCTAGAAGGCTTGAGTGTCACTGACTGAAAAAAAAAAAAAGCATAATTTCATTATTTCCCTTGTTTAGCTTTTGTTTGTTTTTCCTCTGTCATGGAGACAGCAAAAACAAATTATTTGGGGGAGCCAGTTTGGCTTCCATAGCAGCTGCACTAGTCAGACACATCATGGCGCATGATGAGATTGCCAAATGTTCATTGTTTAAATATGGCCCAATTTACTAGGGTCCAAGTTATAATTAGGTTTCTCCTTTGAATTTTAAAAGGAAAAAAGTGAAGACACAAACTCCTAATACATATAATTACGACTAGCAGCCTTAACCTAACAGGTTTTTAGAGACACTCTTACTGTCACTCTAAATACAGGTTTCCTGCTGAGAGCATAATTACAGTTTTTGTTGCACTTCTACTGTCTACCTCCTAGAGAGCTAACACTGTTTGTTATTAAAAAAAGACCTTGTCATATCGTGTTCACCTCTGCATATAATGTCTCTTGTTGTTGCTGCTCACCTTTTATCTACTCTTCTGGTGTGAAGGGGAGCGGGGAGGGGCAGCAAGGCTAATGAAATACAGAGACTTACCAAGTTTGGTAAAATTTACCAAATTTTAACAAGTTGTAGTTAATGGGGTGTTTTTCCCCTCTCCTTCCACTAAAAGAAGGCTTGTCTCCTCAATTTGACACACTTGCATTCTGAACCCATAGCTGCCTTTTCTTTATTATGCCTATAAACCAGACTAGAATGAAAAGCAAACCCACAGAATTCCAACTACCTAAGCTAGGAGGGTGGGAAATTCTATTTCAAATTAAATAGCACAGTTTTAATCCATTAAACCTTTAGACTACATTTATATTTAACACCAAGGTGGTAGCCAAATCTTTTCTACTGATTGACAGACAGCAAGTGCTTTGAGCAGGTCTTGGGTTAGTAAAGGGCATTCAGTTTCCGAAGAAATTCTATAAAACCATGGGGTTTTTTTTCCTAAAGAACTTGACCTACAGGGGACATTTATGGGCACTCTGATAACTACATATTTCCAGTCATTTAAATGAATGGCAGCAAATGGATTTCTTCTTCCACATATTTTCCATCCTCAGTCTTAGTCACTATGCAATATTGGCAGTTTTTAAAACCTGCTTTGCATGTCTTACCAGGCTGTGACATCTCATTATGTGTTGTAACCTGCACTGACAAGTCTGTGCATCAGAAAAGACTGCTTTACAAGGTGAGATATTTTTTCACTATCATTTTTTAATCTGTTAAAGCTATAATCTATCTGAGAATGAAACACATAGCTGTTCACAAAACTGAAGACTTAAAAAGAAAAGAACCACAAATATGAATCTCGGATCAGATAGGATTAGTTAACATCACTTTTTCCAAGGCACATTCAGCTATAATTATTCACTTGAGAGAAATAAAGTATTTCCAATGATGAACATATATAGTTAAATTTGAGGTATTTTTAATATCTTGAAAACGGAACTTGACTATGCTTTTCAATCAGCTGTTTCCTCTCTATATGCCAGAAAAATAAATTTCAACATTTTAATGCATAAAATAATTTAATGGAATAGTAATATAAATTATAAATGATCCACTGAATGAAAAAATCAGAGAGTAATTGAAAGGAAGTAAGTACATGTATGTATACTAATAAAAAAGAGTTCTGATACACAGTGATAAGTGAAAAAAGCAAATTGTAAAATAATATATGCAGTGAAATTCTTAAAAACACTCAAAACCATACCATTTACACATGCACAGTTATATATATTGATGCACATATAAAAGAAGTTCTGGAAGGATACACACCATATTGATAACATTGGTTATCTCTGGTAGAGGGAGTGAGATTAAGAGGCTGCATTAGTTTCCTATTGCTACTATAAAAAATTACCACAAACTTAATGGCTTAAAAAGAAAACGTGAATTTATTATCTTACAGTTCTAGAGGTCAGAATTCCAAAGTCAGTCTCACTGGACTAAAGTAAAAGCGTTGGCAGGGCTTGTTCCTCTGGGGGCTCTGAAAAGAGAATCTATTTCCTTGCCTTTTTCAGCTTCTAGAGGCCTTAGCTTGTGGCCCCTTCCTTGAATCACACTAGCCTCTTGCTTCCATCGTCACATCTGCCACTGACTTTGGTCCTCCTGTCTCCCTTCCATAAGGACCCCTGTTATTACCTTGGGCCCACTTAGATAACCCAAGATTATATCCCCATTCCAAGATCCTTTTACTATGAAAGGTGACTATCCAAAGAACCAGGATAAGGATATAGACATCTCTGGGGAGGCGATTATTCAGTCTACCACTGAGGCCAAGATGAATTTTAGCTTTTTTTGTATATAGTTTAAATTAGATGCCTTCATATATTATGTAATATACATAATTTAAATTAAAAAATGATAAAAATAATTTCATTTCTCACTTTTAAAAATGTTTGAGGTAGTTAAAAGGAAAAGAAAATCACATCTCCTCCAGATATATAGTTCTTTTCTATTTTTCTTGTCCCTCCAGATTCCCATTCTTTCCCTTCTACACTCTTAATCACTGGTTTTGAAGCTAAAATTACAAGATTCCATACCCATATTACAAGGTTCCTGATCATATTTCATATCTGTCCCTGAAAATATTACCTAATATGAATTGTGGCACAATTAGGCCAAGTATAACAACACAAAGGATAAAGAATATGTCTTAATGCATTAAACAAATGTTAATTGAGTCCCTACTATATAGAAGGAAATATGCAGAGAACTAAGGATATTGATATTAAAAGCTTTACCTCTTGGAGAGTTTACAATCTACTGAAATAGAGAGATATGCAAACAAATACAATATCATATGAGGCAGCATAACAGAAGTATACACAGTGGGCTATGGGAACTTTACAGAGAGAAATAATTCTACTTGAAGTGCCAGGTGATAATAGGGGAGGAAGAGATGGTTAGACAAGAATTTGTGAAGGAGGGCCTGTCTGACTTGGACCCCTCCGAATATCTCCACAGTTTCCGTCCTATCCCATGGCCTGAGTTGTCAGCCCTCAGCTCTGCTGAAGGGTCACTCATCCCCATAACCCTGGTCGACATGGTACATCTGCTGATATTCAACTCACCTACCTTCCATGTCCCTTCCACTGGAATTTATGGTTCTCGCATACATAGTACACAAAAACTCGCCGTCTTATAAATGCTTAACTCCAGCAGTATCTCTGTTTATCCATGCTGCTCCACTGAGTTTACTGGGTTGTAGAGGAACCCGCCAGGGAACTGAATCCCAGATTCCTAATCAAGAAGGGGGCAAAGACTCCTTCTGTCCTTAGTTTTCCTCCTATTATCTGGATGGTTCTCATGGTGGAAGAAAAAAATAAGAATTCTCACACGTGCCTCTCTCTACCTCTCTATGACTCACTCCTTCTCTCACCCTGACATCCTACTATAACTCTCTTCTGTATTGGACAGAAAGCATTTTGGCCAAGCTTTAATAGGCTTTAATCCTCTCCAGACTTTGAGAGAAACTGTATCTTCTTGTCTTGATTCTTAACAAGCTAAAAAATTTTTAAAACTCCTCAGGCTGGTTTCTAGCCTATTGCTTTGCTAAACACATCAAGTACCAGCTCCTCCTCCCCTTTCTGTGGGGTTATGCTTCCTGTATCCTTCTCAGGCAGAAGGGCTGTAAGCAAACAGGATTTACTGGATGATGGATCAACTCATACAATCCTCATTCCAATGGCCTTCTAACAACATTAGGTGTTGAAAAACTGAAATCTCCATTTCTCAGACTCTCTTGTAGCTGGAGTTCTGGGCAAGATCTAGGTTCTACCCATCCAGTGCACTCACTGGCACACAACCTTGTTTCACAGCAAGCTACATGGAAAGAGAGGTCAAGTGCAAGACTGACATGAACCATGGCAAAGAAAGTGTGTTCTGGAGCTGGTAGTTGTCAGAGTAACTCTGATTTGGCAACTTGTTGATAGTAAATTACTGGAAGGATGAGGTTCTGGATCTGGCAGCCAGGTTGGTGGCATCTTCCTAATCGAGCAGGAGCAGCACCAACCTGAGCAGTCCAGGGGCTTTTGAAATCATTCCTGGAAGCCGATTCACAATTCTCTAAGCTATCTTCACACTTAAATCATTTGTACTTAAACTAGGTAGACTGGAATCTATTTTCTGCAACAAAGAATCCTGAGTAGTATGTGTGTGAATGGGAGGGGAGGGGGAGGAAGGGTGGCATCAAATTCTTCAATTTATTATTGAAAATATTGCCCCTATCGCGTCTAATTTAAGAGGCTAGTATTAGTCCGACATGTATTATGTGACTAACATTCTACTTTTGGGTAAGGTGAAGAATAAAAGATCATCCTTCAAGCTTATTTTCTTTATTCTGGCTCTTTCTTCTACCTGCCTCTATTCAAGTTTTATAGGCTTTGTACTTATAATCTCCACACAGGGTCTCCTTATCTTTTTACTTTTAGTCTTTTTTGCAGGGGGCGGGGGGAGGGTGTGGAGGAGGCGGGGAGCGCAGAGGGGAAGGTAAGGGGAAGGAGTAAGTCTAAGGGAATGATTCTTGAGGTCTTCATTAGGCAAGAGAGGTAGAAAGCCCTTCAGTGCTCTCCAATAGAGCCATTGTCAGAGAGTTCTGAATAGAACTGATATTTTGTTTCCATTTGGCTCCTTGTGACCCTACTCTATGACTTAGAACTCTACAGGATGGAGGGCTGAAGTGACTGGTATCCATAAACTTCAATCACTGAAAGCCTGAACTTATCTTAGAGATCATTTCAACCCTCTGTTTTGTTGATGAAGACACTGATGTCCAAGGTTACAGAACCAATAAGTGGAAGAGCTCAGACTAAAATTCAAATTTGCAGACTGAGTCCATTGTTATTTTTACAACGCCAGCTAAAGACTTGCGTAAATAAATTTAAGACATTAGTTCTAGCCAGTGGATTGATTTCTCTAGTTCTCCATCTAGCCCACTTTACTTTTTTTTATATCCCTCCTGACACCTGTAAGCACTTGGACTTGTGAGTCTTGATTCAAAAGAATCCTATGTAAAATATTTCAGTGAACAATAATTCCTTTGGTAAAGCAAATCCTTCATTCTCTATATATAAATTTTGTAGTTGATATTCCTAAAAACAGAACCCCCTTCGAAAGGGGCTGGGAACAATATAGAAAGGGTCTAAAAATATCTGTTAACATAATCTTGTATCTTTAGCTATCCCAGCTTACAGTTAAAAATGTGCTGAGTTTGTTCTTATGGATAGACCATAATAAGATCTCTCCCTAGCTGAGAAGCTTTTCCTACTGAACTAGTCCAGTAATGCCCCCCACTGGCAGAACTTGCCTTGTCTTCCATCTGGAATAGCACCATCAGTTTTGTCATCCCCACAGGCACTCTTCTGACACATCTCATTAATTTTTACAGAGTCCTGACCCATAAGAATAAATGGTCTATGCTTCAATGTCTAAGTATGCACATAAAGAGAATAGAGTTTAACGTAAGTGCTACATGTGTAATCTTGGCTCCAAGAAAAAATATATTTGCTAAAATGATATAAATTTCTTGAGGTGGTTATTTATTAAGCATCCAAGAAAATATAGTATAATATAAGACACTTCAAATCTATTTGGAAGAAAAGTATAAAAATCTACCAAGTGTTATTGCCAGCTTCTTATACATAGTGTCATTATCCTAGCCCCTTTCATGTTGGTATAGTCCTAGTTTCTTTTAATCTGTGGATGAGAAGCTCAAAAAGAAAGTGGTTAAGCAATTCAAAATCCTCTCCCTAGAGAGAACATCAAACCCTAAAACATTCCAAAAGTCAGGATTCAATAAAGTTGGTTCTGTGACTATAATTACATAACTGCTCATGAGGAAAAATAATGCCGAAACCACTATGCTCATATTAAAAACAGACACTAAAATTTTTAAAAATGCAGATATAATCATAAATCAGATACCAACTCTAAAATATTAACCACTGCTTTCCAAATAATCTCTTTTAATGAACTTGCTAACAATTAAGCCAACCAAGTAGCACTTCAGTACCCTTACAGAATTTGACTTCTGGTAGTGGTGATCAAGAAAAACGTGACATAATAAAATTTAACATTAACTGACTTTTTTCTAAAAGCCCAGTGCTTTACCCAAATTATCTAATTTCAGCCTCATAATAGCTATTATCACACCTGTGTTACCGCTGATGAAAAAAGGGGCTTTAAATATTAAGTAAACTGTCCAGGTTCACTCAGATAATAAGCTGTGGACCCGACCTGTCTTCTCTAGAGCCGACACTTAGAATCACCGTCCATGAATGCTACCCTCGGCAGCAGTGTCACTCTAAAGTATTCTTCCAGAATAACAGCTATTTTAAGAAACATTTTGGTTTGGAGATTAGAAGATTTATCAGAAAAGACCTAATGAAGTCTGAGTATTTTCACACAGATTAACTCCCATTGGACAAGCAAAATTCTTGTTATTTGTCTTCACTGAAAAAAGCACATAATAAGAGGCCTACAGGAGTGGAAGATGCTAGAAAAACATCTATAGAAAGCCTGAGCCACTCCTCAGACACCCATTATTTATAAACCTCCAGAAAAATAAAGTGGGAAGAAAAAAAGCAGGTATTTTGTCCTGCTAAAATTTTACTTATCAATTTATATATTTTACTTGAAAATGATAAGTAAGCATCAGTAAAAACAGAAAGCATTGCAATCTATCTAGACATAAGTACGTTTCCTCTTATGAGTGAAATTGACATAAGACAGGCCGAAAGTCACAAAAACATGTTAAATTATAAAACAACTACCTCCATACCAACCAGTACTTCAGTGGAATGAATATACAATCACCACATCAGTCTTCTTCAATATGAGAGAAAAGAAAGCCAGAAATGAAGTAAATGAAGTAAAGAAGTTATGCTGAGGATTAGACAACAGCCTTGTCAGAGCCACCAGCCCTTCAGAAAGCTTTGTAAAGCTCATGACATTCCTAACCTGAAAGTATCCCCGTTCAGGAAACTGGTCTGACTGGAAAATAACTGGAAGATAAACTATAATTACATCAGAATCCTTTCCTAAAATTTTCCTGATTGTTCCCTAATAATTGTGGAATTAAAGCTGAGTTTAAATCCTGACCCCATCTATGGCCACGCCACCCTGAACAAGCCCAATTCCATCTGATCTCAGAAGCTAAGCAGGGTCGGGCCTGGTTAGTACATGGATGGGAGACCACCTAGGAAGACCAGGTGCTGTAGGTGTAAAAAATAAAAAATAAGGGATTGCAAATCCTGACCCCACTAGTGGCAAATTAATTTAAGTAACAAACCCTCTGAGTTTCCATTTATGTATCTGCAAAATGATAAGGACTTTACAAGTTTTGCAAAAGACTAAATGAGAAAATGTATTTATATGATGGAGTATAGTCCTAGGGACACACTAGATTCCTCTGCTCATATTATTCTCTGGTATTAAGTGTGCAGCAGTATTGAGGGAGGGAGCAGTTAATAAATGAATAAGATGTTCTCGCCCTTAAAGAGTTTACAATCTAGATTAAGAAACAAAACTAGCAGATATGAGAAAATAATTTGATTAACAGAATAGTATTTTGAAGAAAGAATAGTTGTGGAGTAGAAGAGCTGAAGAGGATCCATGGTGTACACATGCGTTGACTGGGCCCAGGAGGCTGAGGAAGATCGAGGATGTGAGAACTTAATCCTCTGCTTTCATTTTTAAAGACTCTTAAAGAAGAAGTGATGACCCTCACCTTCAAAACAAACAAACAAAAAAAATACTCAGTAACTACAATGCTTGACACAATGGAATTCTATACATAATGTGTTCTAAACTTTTGCTATTCAAAGTGTACTTCATAGACCAATTACATGATATTTCAGAGCTTGGTAAGATATGCAGAATTTCAGACCCCAGTCCAAACCTACTGAATCAAAATCTATATTTTAACAAGATCCTGGGGTGATTTGTGTGTACATTAAAGTTTAAGAAACACAATTGTAAACCCCAAGAAAACCTCCAAAACAGTGAGGCTTATATGTTTTATATTTAGAAAAACACCAGAGTTTTAAAGATACTTTTGAGATGACAAACACTGTTCTGAAATGTCCCCATTTATAAGGTAGAGATAATGCCTGTCCCTCAGGACTGTTATGAGGGTTAATTGAGATAAATCTATGAAAACCTCTACTTTCTAAACTCAGAAGGAAAAACAAAAAACATGTTTTGTTTCACCTTCATATCCTTTGCCCTTAGCTTAGTGCTGCACACATATTCAATAAATATGTATCATCATTATATAAATGAGTCAAGAGGCTTTAGGATTCATCAAGTCATTTCGAAATAGATGACCATGGGACTGTGGGTTAGGTCTATAGACAAAGCTGAAACAGAGGAGCACTTTTCAGATTAAAATGCACAAATTCGTTTAGTTACAAGATCTTTTTCATTGTTTAAGAAATAATAATGGTAACATAATGGTGAAACTTACATTATAAAACATATTTGTCATAGGAAATTAGATTTATCATTTATAACGACCTCACTAGCTTTGTGTTAATTTAATTCAGTACTAAATGTACTATGGAATTGTTATTAGTTACAACACCAGTTTTCTCTTAGCAGACTCAAATTATTTAATGATTTCATCTAAAGATTCAAACCCAAATGTAGTTCAAAGCCTCATTCTTCCATACCCTCAAGAAGCATATAGTCTAGTGGGATTAAAGACAAATGCAATTAGCAATCAGAGTGAAGACAATACCTTGTTGGAAGGACATTAAAGAACGAGATGGTGACAATAACAAAGGAGCTGTCTCAGGCTGCCTGGAAAAGGCAGAGCAGGCTTCAGAGAGAAGAGGCTGAGCTGAGATCTGAAGGATGAATAGCATGGCAGGCGAACTAATGCAGGCAGGGTAACCACATGGGCAAAAACATGGAAGGAGAGAATACAACCTATTCAGTGAGCTACCAACCAGCTCAGTATTGCTGAAGTATAAAGAGGGATGGTAACAGGAATAACACAGGAGCAGTAGACAAGGATCACATGATGATGGCTTTGCATGCCACACAAAAATTTTCATTTTCAGATTATAGAACATCATTAAAATAATTTGAGAAGGGAAGTTAATAGGATCACGTTTTCATTTGGGATAGGCCTATTTGGCAGCAGTGAGTCTGATGGATTGGGGGAGAGAAGAGGAAGGAGCCCATGGAATGAAACTAGAGACTAGCAGACAATATAGGAATTAATGCATTAGTTGAGAGGTGGCTTGAATTGTGTCAGTTATGGTCAAGATGGAGAAAAGAGGATGAAACAAATATTAAGAGGTAAAATTAATAGATTTTGGGAACTGATTGATGTGATGATTTTCTAACCAAGAGAAACTCCAAAGAGTTTAAAATTACATAAGGCTTATGAATTAATTAATTTTCAGGTTTAGCAAGTATATCCAATGTCCTATAAAAAACAAATTTTATGATGTAAGGATGACACTGGTAGGTTTAAACTTAGGCATATAGTTAGTTGACTAGTAATGCTACTCACTGAGATAGGAATATAGAATGAGGAATTAAACTTGTTCAGTTGAGGGCATGTTGACCTTGAACTACCAGTGGCTCATCTAATAGTGTCTAATTCCTTTTTAAACTGAGGGTCAACTGCAATTGTGGGTCAAGTCCTAGTCAAAGTGAATTGGGGCTTTCTTATCCAACATGAGCTCATTCAAGAGAATAAACTCTTATGAAGATCACAAGATCACAGATAATAATGGTCTAATCTCCCTTCCCAGCTTAGTGGGAGCCCAAGGAGAACAAAGATTAGTTCAGTCTGGGGTTTCAAAGCAAACATGGATATGGGGCTGTGTGGGGCTGGCTTAGATCTACAATTTTGTGATGACACAGAATATATTTGGGTCTGGGTACAAATGAAGATAGTTATAATGGGAATCATAGGAACTGGTTAAGCATCAACACCAAAAAGAGCCAAAATCAAGTTAGAGAAAGGGAGGATGTAAAGGGACATCCTCCTGAGTTTTGGAGGCAAACTCCTTCAACGACCACCATTCATGTATTTTTAATCTCTAACCTTGGTTCCCTAATGCAGTGATTCTCAGAGTTGGTTACCCATTGGAACCAACTGGAGAGCTTTTCAGAAATACTGATGCTGTCTCCACACCTAAAACTTCTATTTACTTGGACTAGAGTGGGAAAATACCATTCTAGTACAATACCACCCTAGCAGATTCTCAACTCTAGCTGCACATTAAAAATTCTAGAGCTTTTAAAAAATTACCATGCCTAGGTCCCACTTCTCAGATATTATGATTAATTAACCTGAGGCAAGTTTTTAAAAACACTCAGGTGATTCTCATATGAAGCCAGAGTTCAAAACTCCTGCCAGTTCTAAAGACAAAGAGGTTCTATATTTTCTCTACTTTTTAAAAATAGCATCAGGTATGTAATATTCTTTTTTAAAATTTATTTATTTTAATTAGTTTCAAGTATAGAGTACATTGGTTAGACATCTATACAGTTCATAAAATGATCCCCCCAATTGCTCCCTCCTTCCCCTAGCCCTCCACCTAGCCATCATATTAATGCTAACTGCATTCCCTATGCTGTGCTCTCCACTGCCATGACTAATTTGAACTTCTTTAACCCTTCACCCCAATCTCCCAGCTCCCCCAAACCCCCCTTCCCTCTGCCCTACACCAAATTGCCCACTATATTTGTGAGTCTGTTTTTGATTAGTTTGTTCTTTTTAGATTCCGCATATAAGTGAAATCATATAGTGTTTATCTTTCTCTGTCTGACTTAAATACTTTCTAGGTCCATCAAAGCAATATCTTTGTCCATCCTCTTCCTTTTAGTCTTGTGTGTCTTTTAAACTGAAATGAGTCCCTTATAGGCAACATGTAGGGGTCTTGTTTTCCTTTCCATTAATCCACTCTATCTTTTAGTTGGAGCACTTAATTCTTTTCTATTTGAGGTACTTATTGACAGGAATGTAATTGTTACCATTCTTTATTCCTGTTTTTGATACACATTTTTTCTTCTTAAAGAAGTCCCTCCAACATTTCCTGCAATACTGGCTTGGTGGTGATAAATTCCTTTAGCTTATTTTTGTCTGGGAAGTTCTTTATCTGTCCTTCAACTCTAAATGATAGCTTTGTTGGATAAAGTATCCTTGACCAAGGTTGTAGATCTTGGGTCTTCATCATGTTGAATATTTTGTGCCAAGCCCTTCTGTCCTGCATAGTTTCTTTTGAGAAATCAGCTGCCAGTCTTATGGGTATTCCCTCATAAGTAACTATCTGCTTTTCTCTTGCTGCTTTTAATATTCTTTCTTTGTATTTAACCCTCGGCATTTTAATTATGATGTGTCTTGGTGTGGGCCTCTTTGGATCCCTGTTTTGTGGATTCTCTGATTCTCTTCCTGGGGTTTTATGTCCATTTCCTTTACCAGGTTCGGGAAGTTTTCCACCACTATTTCTTCAAACAACTGTTCAGCCTCTTGATTTACTTCAGTTACGGCAATCAGATGGATATTTGGACTCTTAATAACATCCCATATGCTCCTTAAATTATTTTTAGAGTCTTGGCATCTTTTTTTCTTGCCATTCTGATTGAGTGTCCTTGGCTTTCCCATCCTCTAGATAGAGCATTTGATCCTTTTCTTCATTCACTTCGTTTATTCTTTTGTTTATTCCATTTAATATACTTCTCATCTCAGATAATATGTTCTTTATTTCACACCAGTTCCCTTTTGTAATTTCCATTTCCGTTTTTATGTTTTTTATCTCTCTGTTGAAGTTCTCACTAAATGTATCTATACTTTCCAAAAGTTCTTTGGCATCTTTATAACCAGTGTTTTGAACTCTGCATCTGTTAAATTACTTGACTCCATTATATCTGGATTTCTGTCCTGTTGTCTCATATGGTTTCTGCTTGTCTTCCCATTTTGGCTGCCTTTCCATGTCTGTTTCTATGTACTAAGCAAAGCTCCTAAGTCTCCCAGTCTTATAGTGTGGATTTGTGAAGTAGGTGTCCAGTGGCACAGTCCTGAGAGGGGTTCAGCTGCAGGCCAAACTTAGCCCAAGCCTCTACCCTTCCAGGGCCACCTGTTAAGATTCAGCAAGCAATTCACAGATGCTGTGCTTATAGTTGCCTCAAAAGACCACACCAGAAACTGAGGCCAGCTGCCTCCAGTGTGAGTCTAGGTGTTGCTCAGCAAAGAGTACCTGACTTGCTGAGGCTATACCAGGATGTGGCTTGGGTGGTGCCACGAGTTGGGGGAGGTGGGGTTTCAGGGAATCCTTTGGGCGGAGCGACCTCTGTTATCCAGTTTCATGACGTCATGGCTATGGCAGTACTGTGTCTGTGCACTGGGAGCGGGGAGGACTCAGGGAACAATGGATACCGCTGGTACTTCTGTACTGAGTGAGTCTCACCTCGGCCGTTACTCTGACAACGTCTCCCTGTAAGTCCCTGGTGCCCCCTGAGCGCAGCCTAATCAGCCCTGGTGCTCAGAGCGAGCAGGTCCATCACAGCGAAAATCCGCTCCCAGATGCAGCCCCTTTAAGAGGCTTCTGCCGCTGCCACTACCACTGCCACAGCCTCCGTCTCACTCAGCTGCTTAGGACTGGGCAGCCCCGCGTCCTCACCTCGTCCTACCTTCTGCCGTTGCAGGATGATTTCTGTCTAGTTGTATGGCTTGTTCATCAAGATCACAGGCGATTTTTCCTTGCTGTTGCTCCTTGTTTCCATCACAACTTTAATTTGGTCTCCAGAGGGATGAACAGAGCCTCTATCATTTACACCATTCCCCCCCACTCTACATTTGTTTAAAATTACTTCCTCCAAACCCACTCTTAACTATTACCACGATCTTTACCTGACTTAGACTATTGGAGTCTGATATAGGTGCCATCATTTTTTCTCTTCTTCCTCTCTTCCATCATTTTAATTTTTGATCAAGAAATATCTCTTATTGTCTATGGCCATGCCAGCCTGAACAAGCTCGATCCCGTCTGATCTCGGAAGCTAAGCAGGGTCAGGCCTGGTTAGTACTTAGAAGGGAAATAACCTCAGAAGACCAGGTGCTGTAGGCATAAAAAATAAAAAATAAATAAAATAAAATAAAAATAAGAAATGTCTACCACCCTCCTCATTTGGGTTACTGAAAATAAAGATAATAAAATCATCTCATTCGTAGTGGACTTTTTTTCTCATCACAACCATGTGAAGTCTCTCTCATTTTAAAAATAAAAACCAAAGACAAAACAACTTTCCAAAAACTCTGTTAACTATTGAGGCATCTCTCCACTGATTTTCTTCCCTTCGAAGCCAAAACCCTTTGATAATAAGGTGTCCTTAGGACCTGAATGGGTGTAGTTATTCTTGGTGATGTCCAATAACTTTAAAAAGTAGAAAAATAAAAAGAGAAATACTCCTCTAGAAATTGTAGTTGGGCTCCAGAAGAGCCCTCTAATTTGTAGCAAGCAGAGTCAGAGGTGTAAATCCTGCATCTTTGTAGAAAAGGAGGGACTTTCATGTATTACATAAGGACAAAGAATTAATCTGAAAAAAAAGATACATTCCAGTAATATTAAACTATAAAATACAAGAGAGCAAATTTCTGATATTTTATACTACTAATATTGTATTATTGGGTCAAACTTGTTGCAATAACTTGGTGCAAAATATAGCTAGTCTATGCTTGTACCTTTGGTTTAGTAATAGCTTAGCATAATTCAGAGAGTAAATAAGATAAGTTTTGAAGCCATGGGAATGTAAAGTACAGTGCAGGGAATATAGTCAATAATATTGTAATAACTATGTATGGTGTCAGATAGGTACTAGACTTATCAAGGTGATCACTTTGCTAGTTATAGAAATGTCTAATCACTATGCTCTATACCTGAAACTAATATAATATTGTGTGTCAATTGTAATTGAAAGATAAAAAATTATTTTAAAAAGATAAGAGTTGAATTATTGGCCATTATATAGTATGACTTTAGAATGAATTTACTGGTAAATAAATTATATGACATACTTCAGTAGTTTCTGGGGCAATAAAAATGACAGTTATAAACAGCCATATGGATGAAAATGGCCATCATATTGGTTCAAGTAAATAAGAGAAATGTCAAGGACTTGAGGTTCCTGCATGGTCCGATCCAGTTCACCATGATAAAGAAACTGATAGACTTGGCTAAGCAGAAAAATTTAAGCATTTGCCTGGACTAGATCTGAATATATTATTTTAAACTCAAATAATTCCAATGGTTATTTTCAAGACTTAAATATGTAAGATCTTATATCTAAGTTTTTAAGTAACAATTACCATTAACTCTTGAAGGTCAACATAATCCCTTGCTTATTAATTACTCAATAATCGTTTGTTAAAATGAAATTTTTTGGCCTTTGTTTGCTTGCTATGCCATAATTAGTAAAACATGCTTTAAAAAGTTGTGGGAGAATAAATAAAAATGTCCTTTGAAAAATTGAATACCCCATGAATATAAGATACACCTACTCTTAACTGGACTCTGACACTGTCATGGCTCTACCGTACACCCCACCAGGAATCCACTAAGCTTCATTACCAAACTAACAGATGGGCAACGCTAAAAAACAAACAAACAAACAAACAAACAAACAAAATAAACCTGACATTTGTAAGATCTTAGTCTTTTCCCTTTGGCTCTCTGCGCTCAGGCCCAGAATGTGGCCCTTAAACCCATCTCCCCAAGAGGCTACAGTAAACGTTTGTGTGGTCAAACTGGTTCTGCCATTGGTCTCTTTCCACCAAAGCTTATTAGTTTTACTTTTCCCTTGAAATCTGTGTGTTAGAGTTTTATTTGTTGCATAACAGAAGGCACTATTAGCTTGTATTTTTCTTTAACTCTTGGCATTGAATTAGCATTGTATCCATTACATTTTCATTATTAAGTGGTGGTTCACTATGTGTCCTCAGACTTGGCTGTCATTCTAAACATTTATTAATTACTCTGATTATAATGACATGCTAGTTATTCTATGTCTTTCATCAAGATAAAATAAAAGTGAACTAGTACTCTAGCTTCAAATTTAAAAATCTAGACCTACACTGTCCAATATGGTAGCATCTAGACACATCTGGCTATTGAGTACTGAAATATAACTAGTCCGAATTTGAATATGCTGTAAGTATAAAATACACACCAAATTTCAAAGATTTAGTACAAAAAGAGAATTTTTTAAATCCCAGTAATTTTTATATTTTATGCTGAAATGATAACATTTTGATTATGAGTAAAATTAAATATATTCTTAAAATTAATGCCAACTCTTTATTATTTTAATGTGTGACTAAAAAAAATTAATTATTTATATGGTTTACATTATAATTCTACTGGACAGCATTGATCTAGCTGCTCAAAGAATCTTTCTAAGAGATTTTCATTCTTAATGATCCTGAATAGGCATTAATTAATTCTAATTCACTTTCTTATAGGTTTTTTAAAAATTTACTTATTATCTTCCTTTTAAAGTTGACGAGAATCTAAAAGGTATGTTAAAACTAATTAATGACCGTTAATCATGTTTAGCTCTGACCTGACCATCGAAGAGTTTGGGAAGTCCTTTAAACACCTGCCAAGTGAAACCACGTACTGAACCAAAAATATTCTAATGCTATTCTTGCCTAGAGGTGACTTCCTTGGCCTGGAGTTCCACTGAGCATAATAAACAGCAAGGGACACATAATAGCCCATGTACTGATGTATGCATTGAACAAAAATTATAGCATTTTTCTAAATAGTACCTTGAAATAGAATACAAAAAATTAGAAAAGTAGATATGTTCCTAATATTTGTAATTTATCCTCAAACACAGTGTTCAATGTGTATGTAGTATAATATATGCATGATATATGACCACCTATTCATACATCAGAGGTACTTTTAAAAATAGGCGACCATTTTATTTGTGGTCTAAAAAAAGAAAAGAAAAATTTTCTTAAGGAAACAAAGAGAAAAAATGAGATGAAAGGCCTGGTGGGGAAAAAAAAAAGCTCATCAAACACCTTTCATTGCCACTGGTTTCATCTATGAAAAGCAAGAATCATAAGAAAACAGCTCAACTATGAGAAAATAGCAATGTCCTTCTGATCTGAAATATGCAGCAAGGGTTTTATTAAATACCACTGGGTCCAAAGAAGCATAGGCCTGAGATGAGCCATTTGTGTGAAAGAAATAGAAGCCTGCAAAATAACAGAGAACGTACAAGAGAGAGAGAGAGCTGATAAAGACTCAAGAAAAGAATAGCTGCATTAGGAAAATTGTTCTATATAATTTTCCTACCCTTCACTAAAGAAGTACACTCTATAGTTGTGACAGGATATTCAAAAAGGGAGAGAATTATTTTTCTGCAAACCAAGCTTCTAACAACACGTTAATAACAAGAAACCATTCAACAGAATTAATAATGCAAAGAGAGGGTACTTAGAATAACTTAATTTTAAAGAAACTCACGTTAAAAAAATTCAAGAAAAAGGAAATGAAGAGATAACTAAAGGCTACTCAACATTTATGTACAAAAGCACAGTGTTATTCTATTTTAGTTCATCTTTATGCTTCCTGTTTTCTATATAGATAAGCATTCAATTTAATTGATTTGCCAAAATTTTTAAAAAGCCTATGGAAGGACCAAAATTGGAAGTAAATTTACTTCTAATTGATTTTTTTTTTACTAATTTCTCAGGAAGTTCTTTCCCCTCACATCCTAACTGTAAAGCCATCAGTCACAGGACAACATAAATGGCTTTTTAAGAAAGCTAACATGAAGAAAATAATATTAATAGAGTTTATTATATAGATGGTCCTTTAATCAAGACATTGTTCCACAAAATTATGCTAACCTCTTCCCCCAAACTGTAACCACTATTATATAGTTAATGATACATCCTTTAAAACATTTTATAAAATATATACAATCATATACTTTTTTAAAATAAAAATAGGATGGAACCATACAGAATATTCTAAAGTTTTCTTTTTTTCACTATATCATACACATTTCCTTCTCATGTTTTTTTTAAATCTATATAGTTTGCCACCCTATGAATGTCCCATAGTTTTCTCAGCCACCACCATATCAATGGCTATTTATTTAGGTTATATACAATTTTTCACTATTACAAATAATACTACAGTACTAGTCTTTGGCTTATATTTTTCAACTTATATTAAGAAATTTGAAAGAAAATTCCTACAGGCAAAATTTCTAAGTCAAAGATTATTACATTTTGGAGGCTTTAGGCAGATATTACAAAAATTACTCTCCAAATCAGTTGGGCCAATTAATATTCCCACCAGAATAATAATAAATAATAACAATAAATAAGAGGGCCTACTTTCCCATACCTTCACCAACACCGAGTATTAATAATTGTTTTAATCATATCTGATAGGAAAAGAAAAAAACTCAATTTTTAATCTATTTGGATTTTTTTGATGACTCAAAGTTGAAAATTTTTCTTTTATCTTTTATTCTCTATCCTCTTGTTTAATTGGTCTTTTATGATGCTATCTGTGAAATGGAGAATAATAATATTAAATTCTCTGTCTTGAGACTTACAGAGTATATTTGAAAACATTCATCTGATTCCAGGGATTGGAAAATAAAATTCAGTGCTTAATATACTATGAATTCCAGGACTTTTTTTCTAACATCTTTGGTATAGCTTTTCATCAAACAAAAGAGAAATTAGTCTTATTCTATTTAATGTCCCCTAGAAATAGAGAACATTTTAATTTGGCCTATGTTCAGCAAAAAATTCAAAACTTTCAGTATTATCCAATTTAAAATTTCAACTCATTATTTATATGATTTTCTCTTCAAACAATTTGTCTTTCATGAATATAAATTCAAACCCAAAGAGAAATTCTCTTCCTAAATTTATACTTCAAAAGGAAACACTCAAAAAACAAGAGAAGTGCTTCAAGGTTGCCATTAAAATTGACATTCTCACTGTGCATCCTAAGGATAGCATGTGAAAGCTTTAGTGAAGCCTCTGAAAATTTAAAATGCATCAAATTAAAAACTGTGTCAAAAAAAATCTTCTAGCATCAATTCTGTCAACATTTCTGGAGGGAAGAAAACATTTGGGTTTTGTTTTTGTTTTTTGTTTGTTTGTTTTTTTAAAGATATGAACACAGTTGGGGATAAAGATATTTTCTTTATAGACATTATCTAGATATCTCACTATTGGATATTAATGTTAAGATAAAAGTAAAGCAGATTTGTGCCAGGGGACATGACAGGGAAGTAAGCTACAAAGAGAAAACCATTTTCAGACTGCAGAAATTTGGAGTGTTTACAGAGTATCATCAAGTCTTAAAGATTTGAAGGCAACTTTAAAACATAGCTAGTTCAGCCACTTATTCATCTATTGCTTAAATCTCCATGGAAGACTAGTCAAATGTTCATTCATTTAATGTTTAAATATATGCAATGATAGGGAACATGTTACCTATTGGAGTAGATGATTTAGCCTCCGGGCAGCCATGACAATTAGTAAGTCCTTCCTAGTATGTCCTGCTAAAATCTTTCCTTATACCCTCCTTGATATTAGTGATCCTACTCACACACCAGCATCACACAGGAACTATTGACTGGCTAATGTTACATCCATTCCAAACCCCTCTTCCTTTCACCTTTCACTGTATAGGCAGAAAAACTAAATACTCACTTTTTCTGGTCTGCACCGCAGCTAAGGGTTGCCAACAGAATCCAATTATGGCTAATAAGGCATCTGAAAAGTTTACATGAGGGTTCTGGAAAAGATATTTTCATCCACCCCTTCCCTTCTTTCTGCCTTGAGTATAAACATGATACAGCTATAACTGTTACTTGCAACCAGGAATCACAGACAGTGGCCCTCACATTCCAGAACCAATGAACACTAGCAGCCACTTACCTTTAGACTTCTTGTTACTTAAGAAAAGTACACTCTATCGGTCCTGATGAATTTTAACTCAGGGTTTCTGATGCTTGTGACTGAAGACAACACTATTCAATAAATAAAAACATAAGGTCACACTAAAAAGTCAAATACTTATTCCACTTGATAACAGCTCCACTTGATAACAAAGAGAAAATATTTTAATAAACTGGTACAGCTAGCCAGACTGGAGATAGTTTCACTTTCAAATGTCAACGAACTAGATTATATTGTAATATTTCAATAATTTAAAACTATTAGGTAGAATGTTTCTAAAAGTAAAATAACTTAGTAAATGGAAGTTAGGGGCCTTTGAATTCCGACAGAAGACCATTAATGCAATTTATTCATTGTTCCTGGTCAATTTCTTCTCTTTTCTATCTTCTCTTTATATTCCTATCTTACCTCACCTCCAAGTTCACATTAAATTAAGATTCCTAAACTCTGGAGAAGCCTGATAGACTGGTCCAATTTGTTTCTTTCTTTTTTTTTTTTTCAAGTCTATCAGGATGTCAGTTTTCTAAAAATTACTTGCAGCCATAGTTTAATCTCAAAAAGGAGCACTGAATTTCAGCTTTCCCAGAATCAACAAATTTGAGCTTCAAGTTGCAATGTGATTTAGAGATACTGATCTGCTATAATCTTTTAGACTGACAGAAAAATGCCCCCCCAAAATATGTCTAAAACTTCGAATTATTTTTCTAGCTTGATTTAACGCATATTACCAATAATGCTATAAAATAATTAATATAAGTAGTCTTGTACAAGAATTTTAAAAATATATCAGGATAAATCTGAATTTTTCTCATGATTTACACCCACCCAACTCAATACTTTTTAAGAAAAACTATAATTGTATTATTATAGAATCTTGATTTTATCAATTGCATTTCCGAATCCAGCAACAAGATCGATTCCATGTCTCCAAACTACTTCAAGAAAAACTTCTAAGGATAATAGTAAAGTAGTTAAGAGAATGAACTTTGGCAAAAGTAAGACCTAGATTTGAATTTGGATTTTGCCCCTTAGGCACTGACTGAATTACTTAACCCCACTTATATGCATCATCGGTAAAAAAAAATTATTCTATTTTTCTCATTTTTATTATAAGAATAAATTTAAGATGTGTGTGGAAGCCATTTATATATATATATATATATATATATATATATACACATATATCTATATGTATATATCATATATATACATATATATGGCTTAGTATCATCACCAGCACATAAGTGTTCAATAAATGGTTAGCTATTATCATTCCTAAAAAAAGTATTGGTCCCCTTTGGCATCCCGTAGACCTCGTCCATACTCTCTTTTACACTATCTTAGTTTTCCCAAATTCTTTCTCTTGATTTGGTGGAATAGTTTCAAATCATGGAATCATGGAATGTCTAGCATGAGTATAAATTATTTTCATATTGTATGAACTTCATTTTTCTTAAATCTTTGAACCATTGCCCATCTTTTTGTAGAAAAATAATGTATATGGTTTGAGAAGAGGTTTTAAAAGAATAGATATGATAAGAGGGTACAGATAGAGCCCCCTAACATTAGAAATATGCCTAAGTTTGTGTTCCTCTAGGAGGCTACCCTGAGGCAAGGATTTGAGTGCAAATGGCTTTTGGGGGAAATTCTGGGAATAATGGCATGGAAGTAAAATCAGATATAAAGAAGGGTGCCTTATCAATACAACTACCACTGTAGGTGACTTGAGCATAATATCAATGAGGAAAATTTAGGAGCCAGTGCGAAGCATACACGTTCAAATTATGGCACCCAAGGTGCAAGAAAGCTGGGGTGTTTATACCCCAACTTCTGAGATCATTAGTTGAGGGATGCTCCCGGGGGGTTGGTTAATTCCCTGGCACTTCCAGCCTAGTGATAATGGATCATAGGTGGTTTTCTGTGGTGCCGTGACAAAGAAATCAGGCACTGAGATGCAAATACTGGAAGATGGAACTCAAGAGGAGCCCACTGAATAATCAGAAGGATAAGAGGAAGGGAGCACTGATGGTGTGTGCTTCAAGGCACCAAGCACCAAATCAAACCAGAAGAACAGGAGCTAAAAACTAGTCATGTGACAGAATAAATCCCAGGAGTAAATATATTACACTAACAGAGTCTGAGAAGAGAAAGCAAAAGGCCGAAATTTTTGTGGGATGGAAATGCTGACAGCCCAAAAGAAAGCTAGAATTTTGGCTCTCTGGGAGTGGCACACATCCCAGCCCAAACAATTTCATTTTGGTGTATCCTCGCAAGAAACTCATGGTGCCACAAATTTTTCTCTTAGCTACATGGGCACACCTGGGCCTCCGGGTACACATTTTTATCTGGCTGGCTATTGTATAGAGCATATGGTACTCGTCAAAGCCCTTCCAGCCAAAATCCTTTACAGAGCTTTTGAAGGGAGAGTCTACTTTGGAACTCTTTCTTGAGCCTGACCCTCTCTGAGGGAAATTCAGACATCTCTAGACTCCAGAAGTCCTTTGGTTCTCGAAACTTAGCTCATCGACATGGTGTTTTCTGCATTTTCCTAATCTGCTGCATAGAATTTGTTGGGTGCTATCCTAATCTGCAGTAGAGGTCAGAGAGAAGGCTGAGGATGTGGGGTGTGGCCCAGTCTAGGTGGAAGCTGACCTAAAATTATGGAAAAACCTGCAACACCTGACCTCTCCTTTCCTGCAAACTTCTTTAGCAAACATTTATTAAGCATCTCTTTTAATCTCACTTTATATCTCTGGCAGAACAAGCTAGGAGCTGAAATCCTCTCTTATAGGGTCTATCAATTAGTCCATCTGTGCTAACTAGGTCAAAGTTGTAGATTAGATTGTCGTGATTAGATTGTTACTTACTTTCTAATGTCTTAATGCCACAATCTATCTCCACCTGACCCCTGCCCCATTCCTGACCAGCTCACGGGGGGAACCTCAATGAAATCCATTTTTGAGGCAAGAATTAATGTGTACGGCTGGCAGCAAACATCACCGGGGTCTTTCTCAGATACAGGAATGTCATTACCATGAGAGGGTCTTGCAAAACACTTGCAAAGAGTTATTCAATAGTTTTTGTTGGAATTCTCTGAGATATAATTACACTTAGGGAATTTAAAAAATTTATTAGAGCTTTTTTAAAGAAGAATTTGGAGATCTGCTTTACAAAGAGAAATGTTTCCTTGGGGAACATGATCATTTATTTTATTGATTTTTTTTATTTTTTTATAAATCCCAGTGGATTTGATGTGTTGGAATAAAGGTATCTATGAAGAGGGCAATTCTCACTTTAAAAAAAAAATGGCTACTGATCAATGCGGAGTTGTCCTTAGAGATTAGTGTAAAAAAGAAACATGTTTAAAAGGTTACTAGAAAGTAGTCTTGGGGCGTTTAAAGGAAAGTCAATTAAAAGATGATTCCAGATCTTTCCATAAAATATATCAACTTTCCATTTTGTACAGTGGTATATTTTTTCAGGAAACAAGATGTATAAATCAACATCTTCGGAAAAATAACTGAATCTTTATCTCTTTGGGGTATCATTACCCTTGAAATACGATGATTAAGCTGAGAATAGTTTTACTAACAAAGTCAACTCTAAATTATCCACACTATTGAAGGAAATTACTGAATGAATAATTTTTTAACCACACAAACAACAACAACAACAAAAAATAACTTACAGGTAATACCAAGTGAGAACATGGGAACAAGGTGAAGAAAGAGAGAAATAAATTAGGGATGCTCAACTTTGCCTTCATTATGTCAAAGCTATTTTAAGAAAGCAAATGATAATCCCTTCTTAGGGCTCTAACTGATTCTAACTGCTTTCTAAGTTTACTCCTGTTAGTTCTTTATGAGAAATTCAAAGCGAGAAGAATACGGAGAGCTTTTTTTTTTTTAATATCTTTAGGCAGGCCTTTACTTTCCACTTTACCACAGACACCATCATCCCCTATTATTCATAACCCTACCCTGATTTAAACCTTTATTTATTCATCCTGGTCTCTGCAGGCATATGATTTGGAATTCCTGTTCAACATACCCCACCCAACCGAACTATTCTAGTCACTAATCCGGAATGCTATTCACTCCACAATTCCACTTCCAAATAACCTCTCATGTTCTCTCTGCCTGTCTAAATCCCATGTCTCCAAAAAATTCATTCATTTAACAAACCCGTCATGAAGGGATTGTCATAATTTTTATAAGCTGTAGTGTCCTGGTATGTGTTTAATAACTGGCTGTCCATGGAAAAGAGGGAGATCTTTGATTTGTAGTATTTGCCAGCTTTGCTGTTATAAATTCTCCTGCCATTCATGGCCAGTTTCAAAACTTGGAGTTGGAAAGGTGCCACAATCTGCTCTCGAGGGCTGGTAAGAGCTGGCTCCAATACACAATTGTTTTATCAGACTAAATGGTCCAATATTTTGTAACACTGTCCTAAAGTACTGTATTTTTAAGAGAGGTGACATACTGTAGTAAAAGCAGCACTGAATAGAAGTAAAGAGAACTGAGATCTACCTCGAGTTCTGCCATTATATAATTAGTTGACTCTAAAGCCACTTAACCATTTTGGGTTAAGTTTTCTCACCTATAAAATAATAAGAGCACACTAAATAACTTCTAACACTAACAGGTCTATAATCTACTCATCCCTTCATATGATCAAATCTTACATCACCCACATGAACTGAAATCTCCTTGAGAGTAGGCTATGCCATAACATATTATATCATCAACACACTAAGCATGGTATCTTACACTTAGTAGGTACTTCACAAATAGTTTTTGAATAAATGATCTGCCTGGGTGGCATTGGAGACAGCCAGGATACATGATGGATTAAAAGAAGAGAATGGGATATGGGATTGTATTAGCATGATGAGACAAGAATCAAGTGATTAATTTGAATAATAATTTTCTCTATGAATATAGATATTTTCCAGATTGATAACAGATGGATGGAAAGCGTCATATTTAGTTGCACACCATGTCTGTTCTTTTCTTCCTTTTGAAGGACCACCCTAAATAGGAATCAAGCTGTCCTCATTTGACAGTGCTTCCTAGTAGAAACTTCTCTTCCCCACCATCATTTTTCTACTCTCAAGATCACAATAGACTGTGTTTTTAGAATTTTATTTACCATTTGTATTTCTCCTATCATATATCTCTGCCAGATTCATCCCAGAGAAGAGAATATCGTTTTTACCAATTTTTTTCTTTCCATTTTTCTCATAATGCTACTTCTAAACAAAAAGAACTTAAATTGTAGCTGACTGAGGCCCTAGTATTAATATTCATATAGCAAAGTACAAGAAGACTATACATATTAGAGTGAAACTGGGCATGCAACAGAATCATAAACAGAATTCTTATCTCGGCTTTGGCCAAGGTTCCAAAGGCCTAAGTACTACGTAACAATAAGGTAAAAAGAGCCCTGTGCAGAACTGCTAAGATTATAAAACTACTTTTGCCAGCATTAATAATCTCCAAGCAATAAAAACTCTTGAGTCGGAAGAATTGGAGAAGAATCCTTTGAGAAGAGTTATGTAAGTATGGTTGCCCCAATGGAGAAAGATTATTTCTTTGCCTTAAACCAAGTGAGAGCAGATTCAAGGGGATACTTGGAGAATTTTAAAAGTTCTATCTCCCAGAATTTAAGGGAGTTAAAGTGTTAATATAAGAGGCTGTGGCTAGACTGGCCCAAAGAAGCAATGCAGAGAGAAAGACAGGATACAGGTTTTCTGTAGACCAAATGTGGGCCACACAAGAAGAGGCTAACCTAGAGACATCGCAAAAGGACTATGTGGAAGGACAAAGTGATGGATAATAAACAGAAGTCCGGGAACTGAGGACAATGTCAAAAGCAACCAGCTACATAAGGTGTCGCCTATTTCACAGGAATTAGAGTCATAGCTAAGGATCCCAGAAGGGGAATCACCCTAAAAATATTCCATGAAATAGTCAACTCGAAACATCTATGGGGTCAGATCCAAATCACATCAGTCATATGTTTGCTTCCCTCTTCTCTCTGCTCCTTCATCCCACTCCAGTGCTGGAGGGGCCAGAAACCATAGCTAGAGATCGGAAGAGGAGATGCCATCTATCTCCTCCCCTCCCCTCCCTTGCCCTCTCTCTCTCCCCCACCCCCACCGAGGCTTCCAATCCTTGGTCAGGTCCTGGCTAGGATGTGAGAAAATTTAAAAAGGACAATGGGTTTAGATTATTACACTGAACTATACTCTAAAGCTTTAGAGTTACTGGAGAACTATTAATTATCATAGAGTAACTTAAAAAGCTATGAGTTCTATTCAAATTTCATCCAAGAGCCAGGGGGGAAACTATTCAACAAAATGTGTTAAAGAGACAGTGAGGAAAAAAAAAATGTTGTTTTAGGTGTGTTTTCCAATGAGTCCAGCATTTTTACTATAATGGTGTCAGACTTAATAGAAAAAGAATGGCTCCAACTCTTAAAACACCTGAATGCTTCCAAAGCTACCCTAGAACATCTGGAAGCACTGACTCACCTGCCCCTAACCAAAGTGTAAACACCTGCTTTCCAAGAAAAGCAAAAGCTTTTTCTTATTCAATTCTGTTGTTCTTCTATTTTGCCTAATTACTAGTATTAAAACTGTGTTTTTTCTACTGCTTTTCATTGAAAATACAGTGTATTTCTACTCCCTTCCAGATTTTTTAGTGGCCTAGTCCTAGGATCTAAAACACTACTGTACTTATAATATTATTTATAAAGGAAAATGTGTGTATTGTTCCAAAACCAATGGTTGGGACCCAAACCATTTAGAGATTGAGTTTTGCTGCAGTATGAGCCCAGTGGGAACTATTCGGATAAGAGTGAAATAAAAATATTTATTCAAAATAATAATATCTGTATATCAATAATTTCTTGTATACTGATCTCAAATCTCTCAAAGTATGTAGATTGTTTTCCCCAGCAGATCTGGTATGAGGATAAGAGAAACTCATTATTCCATTTGTATTAATCTGTCGTGGTTTGTACAGTCACGTCCCCAGCATAGAAATGGCACAAGCAAAGACTTCCAGGCTTACTGTCTCTTGGGGGCCCAAGACACCATAAGTTGACAGAGTTAATAAAGATATATTTCAAGAATCATGAACCTGCCCATTATTTTTCTTGGAATAGCAGCCAAAACCAATAGCAAAAAAATGACCCAATGATGCCAGAATGGCAGGCATTCTTTACTACATTTCATGCCAATTATTTCTTCTTACATGACAAGCAGGCATTAGTTTTCAACCCCTGACCTACATTTCAAATATCCAGGTTTTAGACCAAAAGAAACACTAGTTATCATAAAAATGCTACAACAGCCTGCCACATGACAAGGAATCCCTTTAGGCTCTCAGCCAACAAGTTTGGTTTGAGTCTGCAAAACTTTTACAGGGTAGAAATGTGAGGTAAGAGAAAAAGAGGATTCTCCCTTGAGAGGTCTTATTTATCACAATATCTACCACATTCAGAGTAGAAAGAAATGAAAATAATAACCCAGTATCATTTGTCTCCATAGTGTCTCAGGGGCAAGCAGACCATGCCCTTGGCTGCTTCCTCTCTTTCAAGCACGTACTAATCATTCATGTAAAACCTCCTAAGAAAGATCTCTTGCCTACCTGCAATATTCAAAAGATCTGAGATTGGAATAGAGAGCACCCCTGACAAAAACATTATAATAGCGTGTGGCTTTTAAGAATGAGATGTCAATGTCAAAAGCACTTACAGTGACTGAATAGGGATTTGAGTGTGACAGTGGTACATGTCCACAAGAAGTTCCCTGAGGGCCCTAAAAAAGAAAAAGTAATAGCAAAAGTGCCCAGCATCTTCCCAGGGGTAGCTTTTTCAGAGGAAGCACCTAACTCTGGGAAGATTCACAAAGCGTTAAACTGAAAAAATGTAAATGAAGGTACCATTCCCAGCCCTCTAAAGCAGACCCCAAATGTAGAGGAATAACCAGATCACAAAACATTCTCAGACTACAGCCGAGTTCTAGATGGCTATCAAGACCCAGAGAGATTAATTTAATTTTCTAGGGTAACAGAGTAAATCAAGAAATAGGGGTTTTAAATGAAATTCTTTTTGCTTTACAACCATACCAAGTGCTTAAATAATAAGTCACTGTCAAACTCCATTGTTTCAAATTATAATACAGTTTTTAGGCATAATAAGGGAAACATAGAGAAAGGGGACAGGAGGCGTATCGCATTGTTTTTCAAAGTACATCTTCAGCATCTTTCTATACTTCATTCATTTCATTCAATTTTTTATTCATTTACAAATATGTATTGAGTAACTATTACATTCCAGGTACTGTGCAAGTTGCTGAGGCAGAAATTGTGAACAAAATAGACAAGACTCCTGTCTTCATGAAGAGGCAGAATAAAGAGGACAATGACAACTGTACTTTGAGCAACAGATAAGCTCAAGCTGAGCCAAAGTCCAGGGCCTTCCCTCTAACATACTGGTCAAGGTGGCCAATCTTTAAAGAAAGCAAGAATTCTAATCTTGGCTCTGGTACTAACCTGATGTGTGATCTCGAACAAGTTGTGAATACTTTCTGTCCCCCAATATGCCCTCTGTAAAATGGAGACAATGCTACCAGTTTTAACAACTTATTGTATGTGGAGCTGAAGCTCAAAAATAAAGTTTTATAAAGCACTCTATCAGTAAAATATCTAATTATAAACATTAAAAAACACTAGCAGCAAAAATACTTGTTAAAAGTTATTTAGCATTCTATTTGTTATCTAATTCAAGCCTAAGAAAAAGTACCTTCTTTCAAAGATAAGAGTTAAAGGAGAGAAACAAGTGGCAATTATAAATAAACATTTACAAAATTTATCTTGAAGAACATACAATGAGTTCAGTACAAGGTCACAGGTTAAAATATAAAAATGTTTTCAACAGAATTTTATTTAAATTGATCACAAAGTATGTAAGAAAAAGAATATTTTCTATCTAGTACCCTCCAGAATTAAAGAAAAATAAGAGAAATGGGACATAGACCTTTTTACAGATGAATACGGTTTTCTTTATAAACAAATAGGTTTATTTTGGCTAATATTCAATGACTCCAGAGAAAGAAGTTAGAAAAGTAGTCCATGAAATTCATTTTGGGGTTTTGGTGGGGTTCCTGTCCCTCTCTCTCCCCTACCTCTCCACCAAAGGAAAGGAGCCAAGAATTGTGGACTGGGGTTTCGTTTTCATTTTCCCATAGTTCAAACACATTTTTCCAACTAAAAAGGGGGCAAGTACTTATTCAGCTGTGATCCAGAATGATTACTTACAGCTTCAGAGAGGATAATTAAAAGCAAATAAATATATATTGGACACACAACTGTAGTCACATAGAGGAATTTTTTTCTCTAAAACAAAAGTGAATCTAAATACTTTGAGAGATTTTACTTCGAAGTAGAAAAATATATTTTTTAATAGAGGGAATGTGAAAAAAAACTCATAGATGGGTCTACTTGTACTGTGTTCCTTATGGCTATGAGTGCCTAGGGGTTCTTATTTTTAGACAGTGAGGACAATAGGTTTAAATCAAAAGCCACTGAGGAATCAAAAACTGCCACTATGGGAGCAGCCACTCAAAAAGATTGTCATTGAATATTTAAGCACTAGAGGCATCGGGAATATAGCGCAGCTCATCAGAACCAGTTTTCCTGTCTGCAAGTCCTGGCACACATGTATGGGAAAGTTCTGACCCTTTTGCAAACAGACAACTTGACCCCTTCCCTAACTTGCTGTGGTGGGGCCCACCTCTCCCAGTAGCACACTTCCCATAGAGAAGAATATTAATTTTGCATGAAATGATTTATCACTCAATTATTGTAGGCATGGTGGGGTAGCTACAAGAACATTCTAATGCACTCTCACTCTAGGAAAGCATAGACAAGGTAGAGAGGGCAAATCCATTATAAGTTTAAATACCTAATAACTTAATGGGGGTAAAGATCTGACAGCAGCTCCTTGCCAGCAGAAGTAAGAGAAGGCAGAAAGAGCACCAAAGAAAGGGAAAACCACATACCCCCCAAAAATTTGAATTTTGCCCATTAAAAAATGCAATTCTACACATTGATAGAAAATTGTAAAGGAATAAGTTTCTAGTAAAGGTTGTCAAAAATCAAAAGTGTCACTGTAAAGGTACTATAAAAAACACAAGCAAGAGGAATACACTAGGCATTTAGGTAATCACCAATTCATGGAAAATGTCTTGTAGAAACATCAGCATGAAGAGAAACTACATCTTAACCAAAACCATCTGATGGCTGAACTCTAGACGCCTTGTAAACAGGATCTTTGCCTTTATTTTTCTCCCAGCAGCTGACTACAATTTTAGTGGTTTAAATGAAAGCTGGAATTTTTTCTACAGATGAAAGCTATATATTTGGTGTTTGCATTTCTGAAATCTTTCTTTAGCCATATAAGGCTCTGGTGGATACGGACACAAGCAATACTACACACACACACACATACACACACACACACACACACACACACACACACACACACACACTTCAAGTCTTCATGTCTTACACTAACAAATAAAACCAGCAGGGTAAGAAGCAAATTTATTATTTGGAGAACATGCAAAAGATTGCCTGAGAGTACTTTTCCTTCACTAATTTACCACTGGTGTGATCTGAAATGACTATCAGTCTACTTATTGGACTCAAAGAATTCAATGACACTGAATTTTCTTATGCCTTAACACAAGTAGGTTGAAATAAAGTTCTAGTTAAAAGAATAATTTAAATATTCCTGGCTTGTACAGCCATTTGTGTTAGGCCATCAGGCCTTCAGCAACCCTCGCCCCACTGTTCCACTCCTCACCCTCTGCAAACTCCTTTCCAGTGTTTCTGGATCTTTGGAAGGTATCTCAGACCTGCTCCGAAATAATCCTATTCCTGCTGGCTCCTACAGTGAGTGACTTTGGCTGGGTTTAGCCACTATTTCTTCAAGTTCCCCATTCCCTAATAGAGCCCTTCGGAAATCAAATCTGTACAAGGGACTATGTCACAGCAAAGAATATCTCACTTAGTAAGTCCTTTCATCCCAGGACTTACTAAGTATTCTCTCTGTCTTTCTCCTACCTCTCTAACTTCCCTTAAATTTTTAGTTGGAGTCTCTCTGCTCTCCACAGAGCTCAGGTATGTGTCCAGCAGTGCTGGGGATAGATAGCCCTAGGCGACTTAAACCATGGTTCACACTGACCCAGCCCAGCCCTGACAGCCAAGGTTCTTTGATGAGAGCTCATCCAGCCTGGCTCCTTCTCCCAAGACTTTCCTCAGTGTTTGTGCAAAAGTGCTCCTGGCAAACACAAGATAATAATTTGCCAGATATGCCTGAATTTCAGTCTCAGGTGAGACCACATCCAATTATGGAAAGATGAAGAGATAAATAATAACACAATATAATCCACAAACATCTTCATGAAAATTAGATTCTTTTTCCAGCTTTACTGAAGTATAATTGACAAATAAAAGTTATATATATTTAAGGTGTACAACGTGATGATTTGATATATATGTACATTGTGAAATGATTACCACAATCAAGCTAATTAACACATCCCTAATCTCACATACTATTTTAAGATCCACTCGCAGCAAATTTCAATTACATAATATTATTAACTACAGTCACCATGCCGTACATGAGATCTCATAACTTATTCATCTTATAACTGAAACTTTTCCCATTTGACCAACATCTCTCTATTTCCCGTACTCCCCAGCCCCTGGCAACCACCGTTTTATTCTTTGCTGCTATGAGTTTGACTTTTTTTTAGATTTCACATATAAGTGAGGTTATACAGTATTTGTCTTCCTGTGTCTGGCTTATTTCACTAAGTATAATGTCCTCCAAATTCTGAGACCATCGAAAGAGGGCAGATCTCTGAATGATAGGACAAATGAGATTTGATGAAAGGGGCAAAAGAAGAGAGGAACATAGAGGCTAAAAATTTGAAAAGTTGGAGATCCTTCCCAGGGAGAAAAGTTCCAGAAGCCAGGTGTCTTAGGGAAGAATGACCATGGGCAGCCTGAGCATATTGGGTACACATCAGGGAACATGTGGGTTCAAGGAGCTAAAATTGGAATGGAGGGAGATCAGATCTAAACTAAACTGGGTTTCAGTGTTTCCAAGTCAGTCTTAAAAACAAATAATTATCTTTTCCAATGAAATTACACCCAAAAGTTTTATTTTATGTATTTGTTCTTGGTTTTCCTTATAACTGACTCTGTTCCATCTTTAGCCAGTCATAACATCAGTCTACATGTGACACCACGCATCCAGCCAATGCAGCCATTATCAAAACTTCAGTTAACCAGCCAGCTGTTTTCTGTACATAACATCAAGCAATCAACTAGACTAACTTCATGCCTGAAACGATGGAAAAGACCAGATGTTTTGGCATTATGTAAATGTTAAGGAGTGTTAGCTGTCATTTTACATACATTTTTAAAAATAATCCACCTTGCACTTTTCTGGCCTGGGCATAAATTCAACAAAGATATGATATACATACACAAACACATGTACACACAGGCATTGAAAATGCTAGTGTGTGTGTTATGGAACATGTCAGAGGGATATGGGGGATAAATTA
Organism: Pteropus medius; assembly: GCF_902729225.1. NCBI lineage: Eukaryota > Metazoa > Chordata > Mammalia > Chiroptera > Pteropodidae > Pteropus > Pteropus medius. The sequence continues at coordinate 15,641,585 of NW_024354875.1, read as the reverse complement.
TTTTACACAATTTCAATTTTATAAACCTTATTAAATGTGCCCATTTCCTGCCAGTTCGTGCTTTTTTCCCATCCTGCCCTGCCCCACTCTGTTCTCCATCTTAGGGAACCACTCTTCCAGGCCCTTTTGTCCTCTGGCTTCAGCTTATGAGAGGCACCACTAGGAGATGAAGGGCCAGAAGAAGGGAATAACTAGGTAATCTTTTCCTTTCTTTGTCTCCAATGATGTCTCCAGAGGCTTCAGCTCTTGTCAGGTAGTCCCTTCTTCCACGGTTCTAGTTCCCACCAGAAAGCGCCAACTGTGGTCCCTCAAGCTCCCTCTGCATCATCTGTGTAATCCATATTTTGGGCTTAATTTTATCTACTGAGAGACCTAGAGTGACTTTTATTTTTCTGACTAGATCTTCACTGATACAGAGGATAAAGCATCTTGTCATTCTGGGAATTCAAGGACAGCCCAAGGCTATTGAATAGCAGCCCAGGGACTGACCTCTTCTCCCCCTTTCCCTCTCTTCTGTCTGTCAAGTGTTCCAGCTAGGAGAAAATAAGTAAAATAAATGAATGAATGAATGAATGGGTGAATGAGTGAATTAGTAAATGAGTAAATAAATAAATTAAAGTGATTTATTCAAAGCCAGTCCCACTCAAAGTTTCCTCCAGTGATTGTTATAAGACAAAACCCTCAAATCAAATGTTGGCAACACTTTCCAAAGTCAACAATCCTTTCTGCCAAACTTCACTCTCCATATGTCTACAAATGGACTTTTTTAAATTCTATTTTACTGTCATAAGAACATTTAACTGAGATTTACCTTAAATTTAAGTTTATAATATGGTAGTGTTACCTGTAGGTACAATGTTTTACAGCAGTTCTAGAACATAATCATCTTGCAGAACTGAAACTTTACACCTAATGGTGAGCAATTTGTAATTTTCTCCTCCACCTAGCACCTGGTACCCAATATTCCTCTCTCTGGTTCTATGATTTCAACTCATATAAGTGGAATCGTATAGTATTTGTCCTTCTATGACTGCCTTATTTTACTTACTGTAATGTCTAACCCTTATTCACGTTGTTGCATATGGCAGAATTCCCTTCTTTTTTTAAAGCTGACTAAAATTTCATTATCTGTATATACCACATTTTATTTATTCATTCTTGTTATTTATTTATCCATTCCTGTACATTTAGGTTGTTAGTATATCATGACTATTTGAATAGGGTTGCAATGAACACAGGTGTGCTAATATCTCTTTGAGATCCTGATTTCAATTCTTTTGGATAAATATACAGAAGTAAAATAGCTGAATCATATGGTAGTTCTATTTTTAATTTTTTGAAGAACCTCCATATTGTTCTCTACAGCAGCTGCACCATTTTGCATTCCCACATACAGTGTATAAGGGTTTCAATTTCTCCACATCCTCATCAACACTTGCTGTCTTGTGTCTTTTTGATAACAGACATCTTAACAGGTGGGAAGTGATATCTCATCATAGTCTTGACTTGCATTTCCTTGGTGATTAATGACATTAAGCATCTTTTCATATACCTGTTGCCCACTTGTATGTCTTCTTTGGAGAAATGTCTATTCAAGTCTTTAGCCCATTTTTTAATCAGGTTAATGGTGGGAGTGGGGGTTTGCAATTATGGACCCTGAAGTGGCCCTCTGACTTGGCTCAGGACTGTCTCAACAGCAGTACAAGAGCAGTCCTCCCACCAAGGGACCTGGACATACTCCTCACATCTCCAAATGCAGGCCCACCGATCTCAGTCAGACTTCAGATACTGGGAGCAGTTCTGCTCCCAGACTGAGGTTAAGAGGGCCTGGAGCCTGAGTTACAGGGCCACTTTAGGGATATGCTAATGGACCGAGATCAGAAGGCCTACCTCTAGGTCTCAAATAGGTGTGACTCCTGGCAGGTCCCTGGGAGGGCAGGACTGCTCTTTGACTGTGGTTGGATCCCAAAGTTCCCACAAAGGCACTTTTTTTCATGGATGGTTGTCAAATTATTGCTGCTGATAGGAGATACGAGTGGGGTTATCTTATTCCACTCTCTTGCTGATGTCTCTCTGAGAGATTTTAAAATGAGGACAAAGTCTCTGCAGAGAAAGTCATGTTTGTTTAAAAAAAAATAACATCGATATCCTCAAAGAAATGAGAAAAACAAGAACAGAATACTACTAAAGAAATATTCAGAAAATAAAACCAAGCTCTTGAAAAATGCTAACATAATTAAACATGATAGAGCAAGACAATTCAATGAGGAAAGACAAATGGTGCTGCGACAACTGCATATCCACATGTGAAAGAATGAAGCTGAATCCCTATACACACCATATACAAAAACTAATTCAAAATGAATCAGAAACCCAAATGCAAGAGCTAATACTATACAACTCTTAGAAGGAAACACAGTAGCAAATCTTCATGATCTTAGATTAGGAATGGTTTCTTAGATACGACATCAAAGACAAGTAAAAAATATGTATCAATCAGATATCATCAAATAAAAAACTTTTGTTCCTCAAAGGACACTATTAATAAAATGAAAAGACAATGCAGAAAAAAATATGCAAATTATACATTTCATAAGAGATTTATATCCAGAACATAAAAAAAACTATTACAACTCAACAATAAAAAGACAAATACCTTAATGGAGAAAGAAGTTATAAACATTTGTCTAAAGAAGATATACAACTTGTCGATAAGCACATAAAAAGATGTTTGACGTTATTATTCATATATATTGATATTCAATATATATCAAAACCACAATGAGATACCACTTTATAGCCACTAGGAAGGTTATATATATTTTTTAAAAAGACAGATAATAATAAATGTTGGCAAGGATGTGGAGAAATCGGAACCCTCAAACATCGCTGATGGACACATAAAAGTGTGCAGTCACTTTGGAAAACAGTTTGACAGTTCCAGAAAAAGTTAAACATGGAGATATCACATGACCCAGGATTGCTACTCATAGGTATACCCCCAAGAGTAACAAAAATATACATTTACACAAAAGCATTCACATGAATATTTATAACAGAACTAGTTATAACAGCCAAAATGTTATAAAACAGCAAACGACACAAATGTCTATCAACTGTTGAATGGATACACAAAATTGTATACCCATACAATGGAATATTATTCGGCTATAAAAAGAAATATTAATACATGCTACAACATAAATGAACTCTGAAAATATTATACTAAGTGAAAGAGGCAGGCACAAATACACACGAAAAAATTATACGATTAAATTATTTAGTGTCCAGAATAGACTAATCCAAAAAGATAAAAATAAATTAGGAGAGAGAAATAAATGGCGTAGATGATAGAGGCTCTGTTCATCCCTCTGGAGACCAAATCAAAGTTGTGACGGAAACAAGGAGCAACAGCAAGGAAAAACTGCCTGGGATCTAAAGGAACAAGGCATACAACTAGGAATAAGTCCCAGAAAGCACCCTGCAATGGCAGAAGGTAAGACGGGGCGAAGACGCGGAGCTGCCGGGTCCTGAGCAGCTGAGTGAGACGGAGGCTGTGGCAGCAGCAGAAGCCTCTTAAAGGGGCCAAGTCCGTGAGCAGATTTTCACAGCGACAGACCTGCTCACTCTGAGCACCAGTGCCAATTCGGCTGCACGCAGTGGGCATGAGGGACTTACAAGGAAACATTGTCAGAGTGAGTGCCAAGGAGAGACACACTCAGTACAGATGTGCCAGCGGTATCCATCGTTCCCTGTTGAGCCCTCCTCGCTCCTAGTGCGCAGACACAGCGCCACCATAGCCATGACATCATAAAACTGGATAACAGAGGTCGCTCCGCCCAGAGGATTCCCTGAAACCCCACCTCCCCCAACTCGTGGCACCACCCAAGCCACATCCTGGTATAGCCTCAGCAAGTCAGGTGCTCTTTGCTGAGCAACACCTCGACTCACGCTGGAGGCAGCTGGCCTCAGTTTCTGGTGTGGCCTTTTGAGGCAACTATAAGCACAGCATCTGTGAATTGCTTGCTGAATCTTAACAGGTGGCCCCAGAAGTGTAGAGGTTTGGGCTAAGTTTGGCCTGCAGCTGAACCCCTCTCAGGACTGTGCCACTGGACACCTACTTCACAAATCCACACTATAAGACTGGGAGACTTAGGAGCTTTGCTTAGTACATAGAAACAGACATGGAAAGGCAGCCAAAATGGGAAGACAAGCAGAAACTATATGAGACAACAGGACAGAAATCTAGATATAATGGAGTCAAGTAATTTAACAGATGCAGAGTTCAAAACACTGGTTATAAAGATGCCAAAGAACTTTTGGAAAGTATAGATACATTTAGTGAGAACTTCAACAGAGAAATAAAAAACATAAAAACAGAAATGGAAATTACAAAAGGGAACTGGTGTGAAATAAAGAACACATTATCTGAGATGAGAAGTATATTAAATGGAATAAACAAAGGAATAAACAAAGTGAATAGAGCAGAGGATCAAATGTCCTATCAGGACAATCAGGACAATCAATCAATCAGAATGGCAAGAAAAAAGATGCCAAGACTATAAAAATAATTTAAGGGGGACATGAGACACTATTAAGCCTCCAAATGTTCGTCTGATTGGCGTAACTGAAGAAAATCAAGATGTTGAACAGTTGTTCGAAGAAATAATGATGGAAAATTCCCTTAATCTGGTGAAGGAAATAAACATAAAACCCTAGGAAGCTCAGAGAATTTCAAAAATCAGGGATCCAAAAAGGCCCACACCAAGACACATCATAATTAAAATGTCAAAGGTTAAATACAAAGAAAGAATATTAAAAGCAGCAAGAGAAAAACAGATAGTTACTTATAAGGGAACACTCATAAGACTGGCTGCTGATTTCTCAAAAGAAACTATGCAGGACAGAAGGGCTTGAAAAAAATATTCGACAGGATGAAGACCCAGGATCTACAACCAAGAATAATTTATCCAGCAAAGCTATCATTTAGAGTTGAAGGAAAGATAAAGAGCTTCTAAGACAAAAATAAGCTAAAAGAATTCATCGCCACCAAGCCAATATTACAGGAAAAGTTGGAGGGACTTCCTCAAGAAGAAAAAATATGTATCAAAAACAGGAATAAAGAATAGTAACAACTACATTCCTATCAACAAGTACCTTAAATGGAAAAGAATTAAGTGCTCCAACCAAATGATAGAGTGACTGAAAGGATAAGAAAACAAGACCCCTACATATGAAAAGGAAGGGGATGGAAAAAAATATTGTTTTGATGGAACTAGAAGGTACTTAAGTCAGACAGAGAAAGACAAACACTACATGATTTCACTTATATGTGGAATCTAAGGAATAAAAGGAACAAACTAATCAAAAACAGACTCACAAATATAGTGGGCAGTTTGGTGTCAGACAGAGGAGAGGGGGTTATGAGGGGCTTGGCGAATGGGGTTAAGGGCTAAAGAAGTACAAATTAGTAACTGATGGTTGGTCTTAGGAATGGGGAGCACGACATAGGGAATGCAGTTAGCATTAATATGTTGGCTAGGTGGAGGGTCAGGGGAGGGATGCTGCAATTGGGGGGATCGTTTTATGAACTATATAGATATCTAACCAATGTATTGTATACTTGAAACTAAATTAAAAAATAATAATAATTAAAAAAAAAAGATCCTAAAAGGGTGACTTGCCACCCCCACCTCCAGGTCACTCCATGAATTAAAGACTGAATTTGCATTAGGAAAAAAAAAAAAAACAAAGAAAATTAGTAGTTGCCATAGATTGTGGTGGAAGAAATAAAGGAGAGTAACTGCTAATGGGTATATGGTTTGTTTGGGAGGGTAATAAAAATATTCTAAAATTAGATAGTGATTGTTGTACGACTTTGTGTATACAAAGGAAACATTAAATTAAATAGTTTAAAGGGATAAAGCTCAAGGTATGTGGATTATAGGTCAATAAACTTGTTATTTAAAAAAAAAAAAAAACAGAATCACCTAGGGAATTAGTAAGAAAAGAGGAGGTCAAGGATTAAACTGCTGAAAAACTCTATTTTCTAAAAATTTAATAGAGGAGGAAAAACCAGCAGGTTCAACCAGTGAAACAGAAGAAAAAACAGGACAGCATGGTATCACTGATGCTGAAAGAAGAAAGTAAGTGTTTCAGGAAGTAGGGAGTATTCAACTATGTCCAACACTGCTGAGCAACTGAGTAAGAAGAATACAATAAAGTGACCATTGAATTTGACAAGTAATGTCAAATAATAAAATAATGTCAAATAAATGTCAAATAATAATATAATGTCAAATAAAATATTATACTTGACATATTTTTATAATTTTTATTAATTTAATCTACTTCAACATACCAGGAAATATTATTGGAAAAGTATGGCAAAATAAAATGCATTTGTAGTATCTATCAGCTTTTTAAAATTTATAATTTTCTTAGCATAAATATTCATTTTCATACCTACAAAAAACTAAATAAACGGCTTGGAAGAAAAAATGAGGATATATTCCAAAAAGAGGCCAAAAAGACAAATACGCAGAAAATAGAAAAGAAAAATAATAAAACTAGAACAACAATACAAGGCATCAAACATTTGAATAGTAGGTATTCATTGAGAACAAAAAGAAAATGGAGAGGGGAGAGACATTAAAATAATTTTCAAAAAAATCTTTCCAGAATTTAAGGATATCAGTTTCCAGATTAAAAGGGCCCAGCGAGAACTAAGCATAATGAATAAAAGCAGGCCACCCGCCAAACACCATCACTTTGAAATTTTAGAATATGGGAAAAAACCGACAATCCAACAAGGGTCCAGAAAGGGAGGAGAAAGAAATTTCATACAAAGTTTCAAGAATCACAATTACAGAGATCTTTTCGATTCTAACACTGAAATGAGAGGACAGTGGAAGTATGTGTTCAAAATTTTGAAAGGAAATTATTTGCAACCTAGAATTTTATATGCAGAAAAATAATAATCATATATGAAGATAGAATAATAATATTTCTAGAGGTACGAAAGTATCAGAAACTTCACTTGGCACATAAGCCTTCTCAAGAAGATACTGGAGAATGTGCTCCTCCAATACAAGAAAGTAAACTAAGAAGGAGGATGATATGAAATTCAGGAAACAAGGAATATAATACAGGAAAGAGAAGGCCCATGAAGGAATACCCTGGGATGACAGCTATGCTACAGGGCTAGAGAGCAACCGGTCTAAGAATGGAGCATGTGAAAAGTAGCAGGAGAGATTTCTTCAAAAAGATGAATCTGATAGAAACCTAAGGTGCCTGAAAGTTTTGAGATGATATTTCCACAACTGGGAGAAAGTTTGGTCTAAGATAGTGATAAAGTCATAGAAAAACTGAAAGAACAAAAATAAACCAGACCCTTACTGGCTTCAAGGCACACAACATGTTGCTCAGGGAAAGAAAAGTGATCACGGTATACTACTTAGCTCGTCTACGAGTAACAGTTACATAATGAAAAAAATATGTAAACCTTGATTACTGGTCTAATTAAATAGCCATCTTGGGAGGCAGGTGGAACTAGTAGTGGCCTGAGTATGGTCAAGGCAAGTAACAGAAAAGCAATAAATCCTCATCCTCCAGCATGGTAAGTCAAAATAAAATGCTAAAAGTATTTTCCACCAAAATGTCTTGTTTCATTGTGCAAATACTCACACTCTCTGCATACCTATAGTTTTAGCACAATGTTGATCATATAATAGGTCCTAAAGTAAACATTTTATGGTAAATCATTAGCTAATTGTTTATTTGAAGAGGGATTACATATTGACAGTCAGACAATATGAAAATGTTTGACCAAAATTTAATGTAAAAGTTTCCTCAGTAGCAGCTCTGGAGTGAAGAAAACATTTAGAAAGTACATGTTAAAATTTTTAACTATCTTTTGTAATTCAGCTCATGGCATTTTCTTCGCAGAAGAACTATAACATAAAAGAAAACATAAGCTTTAAATGTAATTAAAAGATTATGTCATCTGACCATGTTTCCTGGTGGGTGGTCAAGTAAAATAAATAAAAGGAAACAAGTCAATATAAAAGCTATTGAAAATCTGACTGTTTTTTCTATTTATGAGCATTTGTTTTTATTAAACACACTAACAACTTCACTTTTACCTATGGCAAGCCTAGAATCCAAAATGTAAACATCAGAATCCACTCGTGGTAAGAAGGTATGAGCACAGTCCACCTGCTGGAATTCTGAGTGCAGTGGCTATGGGTCATTGCTGTTTCTCTACCATGAAATCCTTTGGAAATCTTTAGCTGTTTTCTCTCGCTGCCCCCATAGCTTTCTAATTTTTTCCCTAGCAAATAAAAAGTCTCCAGAAATTTGAGAGAAAGAAAAGATATAAGCCTAATCAAAGGAACAATGATTACTTTCTTGACATTCTGTAAAAGGAGCAATAGCATCTTAAGCAGCTATAAAGCTTTTCTTATTCATTCATTTTTAAAACAAACCTGTAATTGGGTCATTTGGTTTTAACAGCTCCTTTGATTTAAAGAGGTAGATTCATTATAATTGGTATTTATGAATTCATGTCAAAGATAAATTTATTAAGAATCACGGTTAAAATTTGCAATTGGCCAATATAAGAAAACTTTTCTATTAATCCTGAGATCGTTTTTTGCAGAATATTTTTTAAATTATTTAACACTAAAATATTGTAACTGGGGATTTGAACATATTTTAAAACTGCCACAAAACAGAAAAATCCTCCCAATATATTGTTTCATGTAACACTGGAAAACCATAGCAAACTCTGAAGAAGGAAATAATTTCTATATGACTGCCTAGAAAAATATCTCTAAGTATACAATAATAGAGAGTAATTTTATTTGAAAATCTAAAATACTTTTAAAACTAATAAAACATTAAAACTATATAACCCTTTATAGAGTTTGAAGCGATATAAATTTATTCATGTCTATACATTTACCTCATTTCTGAATGGTATAACTATGCCTATTAAAATGCTATCCTCTTCTTAATGGAGATTTATATGCTTAATTTTTCATTGAATCTTTGGAAATTTATACCAAAGCTAAAGCAACATGCCAAAGCAAAATTTTAGGAGGAACTCTTTTTAAACAAAATAAATCAAAAGGCAATAATGTATTTATTCATTAGGAAGTTGAACATTGAATCTTCTAATTTGAAGTCGGAAGACTAAAGTTGTTATTCATTTACCTATACCAATACACACACTATTAAGGCAGTTGGCATACGAGCTCTACTTTGGCACTTCCTGTCAACTGTCTGCCAGAGAGAAAGGTAATGACCTCTTTAGACTTCAGTTACTCCATCTAAAAAAATTACAAGACTTTGCAGAGATTGTAGGAAAAAAGAATTCTACATTTCATATTTTTTTCTACCATAGTTGATGTACGGTTTAAAGAACTTTCTAATTCAAAAGATACTTGCGATCCTTTTATTTATCATTGCTTGGGAATTACTAGGCTACTCACATACACTCTGGTCTTATTATCAGTTTAATGGCTATTCTCTTCCATCATAAACTCTGAGGTGTTCATTTGGTCTTTAGCAGCAGTATATCAGGAAGTAAGAATTCACCTGCAAACCAGATCAGTATATCCACAGACACTTTTTTTTCAAGCCAAAATGGAGTAAAAAGGAATGGATTTTACCGCCACCACCACCACCACCACCACCATCACCACCACCTTTGTTATAAACAACCAAAAAATAAGACGAAATATAGAAAACAATGGTTCACAGACATTAGAGAAGAGGCATTATAAAATTGTGACCTCCGAGAGAAAGAAAACAGATAATGGGACCTTGACATACACTAACTTACTTCCTGGAGGCAGTTTCAAGGCAACAACACAGAGTCAAGCAATCTCCCTAAGTTGAAGAGCAGAGATCATAATTCAGGTAAACCAAAAAAGATAGAATTTCTGGAGCACAGTACCACAAAGGAAGGAACTGTACAAAGAAAGAACTCTTAAGATCTGCAGTGGAGTCTGCTTGAGATTTTGGCTAGCTACTGATCTGTTCAAGCACAAGAGGAAATGGCCCAAGGCTAGGAAAGAACTAGTCAGAAAATCCCTGTGGTTCACAGAAGGTTAGGAATAATTGTTGTCTTCCCATCAGCCAAAATAGAGAAAAAAATACAGAAACATCAAGTAGAATCCTCAGAAGGGTATTGTATGTCAAGGCACAACATAATTGCTAAAAACTAATGATAAAAAGAAAATCTTAAAAATTATGCAAGAAAATAAGATGCAATGTAACACATTTTACACAGAGCAATAAAAAGAATGACAGTAGACTCTTCATCAGAAACTGCACAAACCAACTATACTGAAATATAAATAAACAAAACTGTCTACCTACAGCTCTTTACTGAGGGAAAATATCTTTCAAAAATGACAAATGAATATGCATTTCCAGATGAAAAAAACTAAGAGAATTCACTGCCAACAGAACTGCACTCCAAAAATGTTAAAGGACATTTCTTAGAAAGAGTTAAAACAGCACCAGATAGAAAGTTAACCCTTCACAGAGGATTTAAGAAAGCCAGAAATTATTAAAATGTGGGAAAATGTAAAAGGCAATTTTCTCATTTTTAAACTATTGTCAAAACATGACTGTTTAAAGCAAAAATGCTAACAATGTAGTTTGAGATTAACAGCATATAAAGAAGTAAAATATATGAAAATAATAAAGAGATAGAAGTATACTGTTGTTAGGTTTTTATACTACACATGAAAAGGTATATTATTATTTGAAGGGAGGCTGTGATAAGTTAATAGTACATACTGTCAACCCAAGAGAAACTAATAAAAAAAATATAATTATAAATAGTAGTCAATTTCAAAAAAAGGAAGGAGAACAGGAAAAGGGAACAAAGAGTAGTTAGTTGGTAGGACAGGCTCCATGCACAGAAAACAAGGAACAATCTTATATCAATAATAATAATAATCACCAAACAATTACTTATTATATGACAAGAAAGGTTCCAAGTACTTTAGAGATAATCATCACAACATAGATAGACACTATTATCAACCTCATTCTACAATGTAGATATGGTAAGGGTAGATATGATAATTTAGTAATTCGGAATCAGGAGGATTGTACTGGCCTTGGGAATTTGTCATGGGAGAGACAAGGCTTGAGCTAGCTCTTGCAAGGTCTGTGCTTGAGGACTACGAAGTTTTTTACACTAGATGTCACAATCTAATATTATCAGAGACCTCATACTTGGGCATAGTAGTTTAAATCAATTCTGCAGCTGTTTTCAACATTTATGGACTATCTACTATGTTTTAGGCTCTGGGATCACAGAGATGGACAAAAGATGAATGTGTATATATACACATATGTATATGCATATGTACATGTATATGTATATGTATATATGTGTATATACAACATGCACCACACTGCCAGATGTCATTGAGGTGCAGTCCTCATCCTCAAAAAGCTCATTATCTAGTCAGGGGTGTGTGTGTGTGTGTGTGTGTGTGTGTGTGTGTGTGTGTGTGTGTGAAAGCAGGTGATTAGTGTGAATTATCCAGAGGTACCTTCATGATGGAAATGCCTTGGAGCTGAATATTGAAAAATCAGTCACATATATACATAAGTAAGGAGAGAGAAGGGCATAACAGTTGGTGAGAACAGGATGAGAAAGACTCAGGTGCGGATAAGCATAGTCTGCTTACTAAAGGTAAGTAATGTTAGAAGAGGGCTAAAGAGAAAGCTGAACATGTAAAGAGGGCAAGAGGAATAAAATTGGGGCATGAAAATTAACTCGAATCCTAGATTTTTGATGAGAATATAGGCTTGATAAGTTTCATCCACAAATTCTAACTAAATCATTCTGCTTTACTTAGGCAGGAGAAAGGGCATAAATACAAGAAGGAGTGCAGAGAATTCCCAAAACAATAGAGAAAAATGTTTCAATGATCATTTAATATGCATGTTAATTTCCTTAGAACTCAGAAATATCAACCCTTTTTAAAAAAGAAAATTTTACAAAAGCTTCTTTAAGCAATGAATAAGCATGCATCACTAATGGTACCAAAAGCTTAAGCAACGAATAAGCATGCATCACTGATGGTACCAAAAGTCATCAAACTGTATAGAAAATAGGAATTTTATACCAAAGAGTAGTGTAATCACTGATACTCCCATGGGCTCCTGAAGTGCCTGCTCTGCTCAAATGACAGAGTATTGGGTCTTCAGCATATCCAGTGGGGATATTCCCACTGCATTTTGTCAACAAATTAGCAAATGTATGTAGTGAAAGGATCACATGGCCCAGGAATATAGCCTTACCATCATTCATGGCTCAAATGACTTCAGTGCAATGTTGCTCTCCTCTCCTGACTCCCTCTAATGGCCTCAAATACCAATTGAACAGCTTCATCATCTCTATATCTAAATTTGGACATAGGTATCAAGTATGGATGGCTGATGAGACTAAATAAGTACTTTGCAGAAGTATGAAGTAATCAGTCCTAGAATGGAAGAAAATAAAGAAATGTGCCGCCCTCCCCCCACCCTTCCCTGAGGTAGATCAGATACTGTTCCTGTCGCTATTGAAGTTTCATAAGATCACAGCTGAAAGAACATTCTACCATAAATTGAAGGGCTCTGTGTTAACAGCAGGAAACAAAAACTCATCTCACAACTCTTTCCCCACTAATTTAGCACACCCACCACAAATTCTGAAATCGGCATATTGCCGTACATCGCCACCTAGTGTCCAGAGGCAGGTGTATATTAACAATAGCTGAGCCCAAAGGTGACATTTTTCTGCAGTGAACCTCCAAGAGCTTCCTGATAGATGTGGCAGTTCACCACATCAAGATACCTACTGTGATTTCATTCTACTTCAGGGCATATCTATAAAAGTTTAATTATGAATTTATTTTATTGTAATTAAACTCCTATTTTCTGAATTTTCCTCAAGTAATTTGAAACTGCAAACAATTCCCCAGGAAAACTCTTTCTCAACACCTAGCGTACACCTGACTGCCACTTTTCTTTCTCCTTTCTCTCCTCCCTTTTTGGGGTGTGGACTCTATATATATATACAATTTAATAGCATTATTTGCTGCACAAAATAACATTGGGAAGAGAGGGCTGCGACAGAAATGTATCAGAAGCGTTCATAAGACTACTCTCTGAGTGACTTCAGAATGGCTTCCTTTTGGAGATTCACACTTTCCCTCCTTCTAGTCCCACAACCACACAGTGGGAAAGAGAAAGAGATGTTAATGAATGATTAAAAATCAACAGACTAACATAACAAATAAAAAATTCTCAGTATTAATTACTTAAGAAGTCCTATTTCCATTCAAGCAGACTTAAGAGTATAAGCCCATGCAAGCCATTTCTAGACAATTTTTGAAGACGTGAGGTTTCTGATAGCAATAATTCTCTCCAAGCACTTTAGTCTTACTTTCCTGTCTTTGAGCCAGACTTTTTCCAAACCAGGTAAAATAGAAGATTTGAGCTATTAGATGAGGTTGGGGTTTATAAACAGGACATGAGACAGCTTCCTTAGTTTGCCTTGGAGGTAGATTTGCCAGATTGGCATGCAGTATTTAAGACATACTAAAAATTACTCATTGTTTATGTGAAACTAAAATTTTAGTGAGTGTCCTTTATTTTACAGGGCAACTCTATTTGGGGTGGAACAGAAGACCTTGTTGTGGAAAATAAATAGGCTCCTAGCAGAACCAGAGTCATTTTTATGGAAATGGTGCTTTAGTGGAATTCCAAAGACCAATATAAAAGCAAAGCCCAACATTATAAGCACTAAAACAATATTTGCATTTATCTAATACTTTAAAATGTATAAAGCATTTCACATATATTATCTGGATCCTCCTGGTGACAACCCTTCTGTAGGTATTTTTATGCCTGTTTAAAGGCTCACAGTTGAGAGACTGTCATGGTGATCCACATGGAGCTGTATGAAAAAGCCAGGACTTGAATGTCCAAGTCTCAGTATGGTACAGTGTTTACAAATAAAAAAATGTTCATGTGGACATTACATAAGACTTTCAATCCCTGAGATGCAGATGAAAATTAAATATCTTGCAAACCCAGCATAAAACTAACATTGTAACATAAAACCAGGAAAATGAAAAGATATTCTCAGAGTCACTGAGCTGTCTCATATACTTTCAGTCTGTAGAGTCTAGTTTGATTTTTTAAACCACAAAACATTCATTTTATTTTCCCCAAGCACAGTGAGACATTCTTCTTCTGATGTAGGTTTATTCACATGTGCCCAAAATTTCTAACCACTACTGTTTGTAAGCCACTTATATGTCCTAGAGATCTTTAATAAAATCATGGTATAATCCTCATCTGTTTAACTTAGAGTTCATTTTCCTTAGATCTTTACATTCCAAATTTAGAAAATGTTCTTACAATAATTTTTCTGGCTGTTAACTACCAAGGTCTTTTTAACATGTGCAGTAGTGACAGCTGGTGTTCACAGCGTGTATTGCGTGTCTCCTCAGCAGAGTTTTTCTAGTTTTCCTGTAGTCCTCAAATTCTAGTGTTCATAAAAATTCCCAGAAGAGTTTCTTAAATTGCAGCTTCCTAAGCCCCTCATAGATTCTGATTCTTTATATCTTGGTGATAACATTATGCAAGCCCCAAATCTACCATCACTTTTCCACCTTCTGGTCAATCTCACTCAAGAGAACTTTAGTGAGTAATAATCACTACGGATCTCGTTAAAATACAGATTCTGGGGGCAGTAGTTTGGGGATGAAGCCAGAGATTCTGCATTTCTATCAAGCTCCCAGGTAGCTTTATACTTTATGTAACCAGATAACCACGGCTTGAATCCTGAATGTGTAAGATGCTTCTCACTCAGTGGGTAAACTGATTTTGTTCAAATCTTTTCCTCACTGCTGTTCTCTGCTCTGTCTATAGTTTTGAGTCCTAAAAGATTGCCACAGTCACCTCAAAAAGAAGTAGCTGGAAATAAAACAGGCCAACATCCTGAAGAAATTCCCACCTAAACCCATGCCTGTTCCTTTCTGGACCAAACCATTTCCTGGCACCAAAGAGACAGGAAGACCTAGGGCACCATCATTAGGTAGCTAGTCAGACATGAACGACAGGAAGAACAAAGGACCAGGGGCCCAGCCTACAGACCACCCGAAGAACATCATATTGGTAGTTAGAGAATCCCTCCTGCATCCACAGAGACAAAGGACAGGAGGGTCAGAATATTAGCTGGCCTAATCCAGCTACAGACACCTGTACAGAATGTACTATCCAAATTTGTCCAAAATTTAAGCTTCATTACAATACCATGTTTATGGCTGAAAGTTTATGAATCTAATTATAACAGACTGAATTCTGAGTAAGCACATGTGTACTAGGTAAAATGTTATGTAGCAGCCAAGTGTCAATCAAAATGACCTCACTTGCCAATCACCTAGGAATGCCTTTGGAACCACCCATTATGGCACAAATAAAATGCAAACATTCCCATTTCTGGGGTCCTTCTTTGTGTTGTCCTTCTTGGTTATCTTGGTGGTTTCTGCAGCACTCTGTTACAGCTCTTCGCTAAAACCATGTGCCTCCTTGGGGCATGCTGTCTTTCTAAAATATACTTTTAATAAATCTCTTCTAAATCTTACTGACCTATGATTCTTCACTGTGTCAATGAGGAAGAACTGAGGGAAAATGCTAACTACATTTCTGCATCATTATCCCTCACAAGGTCTTGGGGCGACACCAAAGTTCAAATCAGCCCCAACTGTAACAGTATCACGATCATAAGAATGGAGTTAGAGGAGTTCAATAATGATGATAATGTTCATGATGATGATGAAGATGACAGCAACATTACATACTTGCTAAGTGTTCTTGCACTGTGCTAAATTCTTTACACATATTATTATATCTTAATCCTCCAAATATCTATGAAGTAGATAATATCGTTGTCTCCATTGTAATGATGAGACAGAAAGAAGAGCAGATAGGTAATTGTTATATCTAATATCACAACGAAAGTCCAGTGGTAGACTGTGTGAATCACATTCAAACTAAAAACCAAAATATTAAATCGAAGACTTCTCTTCCATTGTCAATATGTCTATACATTATTTCCTGCAAGAAATAAAATTGGGAAGAAAGGGCTGTATCAGAAACGCATCAGAATTGTTCATAACACCAACACTTGAGTGGCTTTAAGAATTGTTTCATTTTGGAGGTTCACCCATTCCCTCTTTCTAGTCCCAAAACCACACAGTGGGAGAGAGAGAGGTTAGAGACATATAATATTCACACTCTGTAACACTTCTCTATAACTACCGTGCGTTACCATCTAGTAATGGATTGATAGAACATACCAAATGTATCTAGAAAAACCCTGAGTTGTCTAGAAACAGACAAAACATATGCCTATCTTAATGTATCGAATAAAGACCTATTGCAGCGCTGATGCAGGCAACACAAAACAATGTGTTCTCAACAACTGAGTTCTGTGACCAAGTTAAAGAATAAAAACCTACTGTTCATATATTTTTTCTTTTATCTATACCCTTTTTAAATTTCTATTGTTATCCTTCTCTTACATGTCATTTCTTGCAACCAGTTCATGCAACCTTTCTTATAATAACAGAATATTGTCTCCAAACTCCTAATGTGTTTCAGATATGCTTGGTTGAGCAGAAAATATCCTCTCTTGTCTCTTTAGATTTTATAATCCTATTGTCTTTATAGAAAGAGCTAGCTGCAAAACAATAGCCTTTGTGAGCTCTTAGTGATGACTTCATGTTCCTTAGTTTGCTTAAGTATGCATCCTTTGTTACTGAGAATTAGTATGTTCTAGAATAAAAAAGAAGCAATATGTTTATCAAAAAAGCATTAATGTAGGAAGCTAAGAGAGTGATATGAGAGGAAAAAAGCCCAAGGATTACATATCTGTCTCTGAAAAATTTCATAATCTGGTACATTGGTCAATCTTTATAGTTCTATGAAGACTCTGCTTTGTGTCTGAAGAATAAGAATTCAAGAGAGAGTGAAAGGAAGATAGCAAATAAATAAGGGAAAACTGGAATAACAACTGAGAGACAGCTACTCACCTTTCTCTCTACCCCGAAGTTTTATTGTTGTGGAAGAAGTAAAGATTTTGGAGCCAGACAAATCCAAGTTTCAATCTCAGTCATTGCTACATGTAGTTGTATAGCATCAAGCAGTTTATTTCACATCTCTGAGTTTCGGTTTCTTCATTTTTATGAAATGGAGACACTACTGTTTCCCCACTAATAGATGTTAACACAGGTATGGTATTTAGAAATAGAGCAAAAAGCAGCTGTTAATAACGGTAGCTTATTATTAATGGTCACCACTTCTTCATCTGTTCAACTTTCAACAAATATTTATTGATCGCCTCTCTGTGGCAGGGATACAGTGAAGTCCCAGGAATATAGTGAACAAATAAAGTCTCTGTCCTCAAAAGGTTTATGTTTGAGCCTTTGAATACCATGATAATCAAAATCTCACCCCACCTCACTCACTGAAACACCTCTGGCAAAGACATGTTACCCTATTTATCAAATACAATGGACTGTTTTTGGTTCTCAAAAAGACCTTTTTGCAGCGTCTAATAATATCGAGCAATTATTGTCTTGATGTCTAGAATTCTCTCTCTCTCTCTCCCTCTCTCCTTCTCTCTCCTCTGCTTTGATTTTGAACTGAAATCATCCTTAAACTGAACTTCTCAGTCTCTGTTGCTAGTTTTTCTTCTTCTGTTACCCTTTAACCAATATTTCCTGGTGTTCTGACTTTTGCCCTTTTCTTTTATTTCTACACTAGTGATTCTTGACTTTTTCAGAGTCATGAAGTCCTTTAACAATATGATAAAGCTATGCACCCTCTCCCTGGGGGCAGGAGATATAATGGTTCTACTTACAAATATACCAAAAAAATGTGCATATATTTTAAAGAGTTTCACAGACCTTCCTCCTTTCCCATAAAGTCCATTGTTGAACTCCAGGTGAAGGAGTTCCTTGGCTTTAACTATTACCTATATGTCAATGACCCTCAAATCTCTGTCTCCTACATAAAGCACTTTCTGTGCAATAGGACTACTATCAAATTACTTACTGACAATTCCACATGAATGCCCCCTTGGCCATCTGAAAACTCAAGATATCCCAAACCAAACCCTATCTTTCTCCTAAAACCTGTTCTGCTCCTGGGAGACAATACCTATGGGAAAGAGAATATTATTTTTGAACAAAACAGACCTAAGTTTAAATATAGTTCTGGAAGCTTCAGTAATACACTTAACTTTTTTGTGCTTTAATTTCTCCATATTTAACATGAAGATAATAAAACCTCTTTTCTAGATTGTTATGAGAATTAAAATAGGCAATGGGAAAACCTCTGAGAGCTACCAGATAGCATACATTCCACAAATATTAATATTCCCAATCTCAGCAAAAGCAAATCCATTCATCAATTATTCGAAGTCAAAAATTTAGGATCATTTTCAACTCGTTCCCTTTTCTTCATCTGCAACCAGTAGATAGCTATGCCATGTTGCTTCCTCAACGTTCCCCTGCCCATAGATCAGGCTCTCATGTTCTCATGGACATAGCAGTAGTTTCCTATCTGGCTGATCCAATTCCAATCTCACATCTCTCAAACCAATCCACTACCCTGAAGCCAAAGGATCGTCTCAAGACACAAATTTGATAATGCCATGACTGCTTAAATCTACCCAGTTGTTTCTCTTTGCTTCCAAATTTGATAATGCCATGACTGCTTAAATCTACCCAGTTGTTTCTCTTTGCTTCCAGGATTACATCTACGTTGTATTGCTGAAGGCTGATTATGATCTGGTCTTTGTCAACCTCTCTCAATCCCTTGATTACTTGTGGGTCTCCCCAGCTGCCCACAGTGTTTCGGATTCCATTTCTCTGCTCACACTGCTTCCTTTGCTTGAAATGTCCTTACCTTTCTACATGTTATCTTGGCATTCAGGGAAACACCTATGCATCTTTCAAAAGACATTTCATGCATCACCTCTGCTATAAAGTTATTCCTGACAGCCTCACGCCATATCGTTGATCACTGACTCCTTTTATCGCCCACTTGGACTTGACTGATGATTTTCTAATGGCAAATACGAATACACATGGTTCCCGGTCTCACAAAGCTTACGATCACCATTCAACCAGAAATCTTGTTATATAACCTGGACAAGTAAGCCAAATCGAAAGAGAAATCGTAAGGCATGAAAAAAATGAGTTGTAAGTAACTTCAACAGTCAACTCAGTGGGCTTTCTCAGAAGACTCTGTGATTCCAAAGCTATGTGTTAGCAATATGTATATTAAATGATTCAATATGTTAGATTAAATGATTTAATCTTCACAATCTAGGAAGTGGGCACTATTATTATAGTTTTAGAAGTGAGGAAACTAAAAACATAGAGACCAAGTAACTTGCCGAACATGACTCAACTAGAACTATCAGTATTAATAAAGTATGGACTTCAGTTATTTAAAAAAAATACAATGATAAATAAAAATTATATACTATTTATAAGTGAGTCATTGGAGATAGATAGATAGAAAGACAGACAGAGATATTTTTTAGGCTATTATGGGTCTGGTACGCAAAGAGAAAAACATAAGTGCCCTATGTATGCCCCAAAACAATGATTAGTGGAAAAGAAACAATTAAGATACAAAGAACAGAAGACTATCATCTCCTGGGGACTGTAACAAAGTCTTGGGATGAGGGGAATCTATCAAATAGATCAAGGAATTGATGAACGAAATGCTATGACCGCCTAAGCCACATCAGGAGCCGTCGTCCCGGTTCTCCCAAGTCACCCTCGCCTCAGCTTTTCGGCTCCCACATCGTAGGCCCGGGACTCCCCAACGGAAGGCGGCTCTGCGCAGGCCTACTACGCGCGTGCGCATCATCGGCTCGACGATCCTTCGCATCAACGCTCTCGGAAGCGACTTCTTCAGCCTGGTCACTGCTGGCGTAGGCGCTGTCACGGCTGCCGTCGCCGCCGCCATTTTGACGGCGGAAGAGTCGGGGTCTGGGACTGCCGAAGGCGGTGGTGGTGACTGGTATGGATGGTTTCCGCCCGCGGTAGCCCCTCCAAATTGGCCCGTCTTCGGGCCACAGCTCTCGGTATTGCCCCCATTCCCACAGGGCCCCTGCTGCTGTCCCCAGTCGTCCTGTCACTCTGTCGTTAGGCTCTTTTTGCTTCTCACTCTTCTCCTCGACTCGAACCTTGGCGAGTAGTAGTTGTCCGGCTGCCCGGACCTGTGTTAAAAGGCCCGCTTGGACCCCCGGGACTCTGTCCTGGCCCCGGCTTCCCACTCCCCGCCTCGATCCAGTCTGAGTCATCTTCAGCGGGCGCAAACCAGGCCGGCGAAGAGCTGCGGGCTTCCCCAGGGCGGGGGTCTGTGCCCTGTGGACGCTGGGGTTGAATTCTGGCCTGCTTGGGTTTCGATCCTGTCGTGATGGGGGAACACACGGTAGGAGATGGTGGGCGTCACGCGAGCGGTCTGTTGTTAGAGCTTAATCCGTCACAAGCCTGTTTCGTTTGTTTTGTCCTTTCCCAGGAATAACTTTACAAAACGAAAGATATTTTGCGTCTGCCTTCTGCGCTAGAAATGGCCAATGTGAGTAGTCTCTTTAGAAGCAGTATAGTAAAATTCTACAGCTGGGGAACCTGCTAGGAAATATTGGAGGGATGGGTTTAATTAGGATGGTTTGGTAGCGTAATATTTTTCGTACTTAGACTTAGTGGATCGAAAATGTCAAAAGAAGCAAGGGGTGTGAAAATTATGTTAGTGTCCTTTGAAGATAATTTGAATACATTCTTTTCAATACAAATGTACGTGTTTCTACAAATTCAGTTTTATAAATACAGTGCCAGCATCCCTTCAGTATTTTTAAAGGACATTGTTTCAGTAAATATTTATAATCTACTTGTAAGCTGTTTTTTATTTCTTTTGTTTGCCAGACTGAAAGTTTTTGTAGCAGTTTCAGGAGAGCAAGTAACCTTCCAAATCTTACAAAACAAGAGCAAGAGATATTATTCACATAGACCAGAAGTGTTTATTTACTGTAACTGTCCGGTGATTAATCAGACACGTCCTACCGTAAGTAGGGCACAAGACGTGTGAAAACAGCTACAGAAAAAGTAGAAAGTAAGAATTTTTTAAAAGCAGTACAGAGGTACAGTGCAGGATCAGAGTTATGTGGAGAGGAGAAAGTAGTAGAGTCTTGGGATCACTTAATCCGAGAAGCATTTAATTTGAGTTTTTGAAAGATGGGTGGAATTAAGGTAATCTGAGATTTAAGTGAGAAGAACGAGAGGTATAGTCAAAGACACCCCCCTATGAAAAATCAAGTCAGTTCTATCTTCCTGAGTATAAGATGATGCGAATGAGATTAATGGGAAATAAGTTTAGCTTGTGGAGTTTGGGTCAAGTAATGGAGAGCCTTGAATGCCAAACTCAGTAATTTAAACTTTAGTCTTTAAATTGTGGTGATTTGATCAGAGCTGTGTGTTAGGAAGATTGATAATGACAGTTACCCAGGATAGTATTCCTGTAATTGAACACGATATATTAAATAAGAGTCTAATGATGCGACTGTAGGGACAAGTTGTAAAAGTAGACTGTGAGTGTTGGCCACGTTTTAAGGTGAATTTTTACCTAACCATAACCACAGAAGGGGTATATTATAAAAGAAGAATGTGGTACTCTCAAAGGAGAGACATTAAATAGAATGGAATGCTAATATTTGACCTGGCTTTATTTTGATTTAAATGAATAAATTAGTTAAGTAGGGTGAATATTTTGAACATACTTTCATAAATCCTTTTATTGTTAGAAAGGAGTTCAGATAAAAATTTTAATATTCAAATGTGCTTTTAAAATTTTGTTAATGTGCATTGGAAATCCTGAATGGATATTAACAATGAAATATGCAGACATGTGTGTTCTTCAACAATTTAGTTAGCATACGTAGCAAGAGTCATAAATGTCCATTTTTAAGAGGCTAGACAGGTAAATTAAGAGTACTTGGTGGCGATTTTGACAAACTGAAGTGCTCATTTCTGATATGAGGAGAGTAGCAGCCTTTCCTTAGCTGCAGTGATTTGTTGCTAAATAATGCCATTTGGGAATGTGAATCTAGTGCTGCCAGATATTCTGAGTTTTCAAGAACAGTCAAAATTCTGGACCTTTTATGTGAAATCTCACAATTTCTCAATGTGGATATTTAGTTCAAATTTCTTGTAACATTGTAGACCACACGAAAATGTCTGTGGATGGATATGGATGCTTTTCACAGATGACTAGTTTTCAGTCTTTGATGTAGACCATATTTTCTTCTCAAATAACCAAAAGCAATATTTAGTCCTAAAACAGTGTCTAAAGGACTGTTCTTCTTTATATACTAATAAGGATTTTAAAATTAAATCTGAATAGCCTGTCATCTTCCCAAATCTAGACACCTAGGTTTGTTTGATGTTAGTCATATATAAAACACACACTTCTTGAACTAAAATAAACTGGCTCTTCTAATTTTTGAGCTCTTTTGTTGGCTATACCTTTCAATTATTATATTCACCAACTGACACAACGTCATAAAATCTGTCAAGTTTGCTCAAAATACTTCACATACACAGTAAAGGATTTGAGAATCATATAGGTTAAAGGGTAAATTTTGAAACAAACTGGTACTGTTATCAACTGTCTCTTTCAGTAGACAAATTAAATACTGGTTTATTTTACACTAAAATGAAACTTGGTGATTAGATTTTTTTTTAGACTTGGAACAGAACTCACATTTTGTTATATAGCGTTTGTTAAAAGTTTTACCATCAAGAGAAAATATCAAAATAGAATCTAGGGCCTTGGTACTCAGTGGCTAACATAATTTTTAATAACATTAGGTAGTTTTTAAAATAATTTGGATAATCTTTCTATTTGTTTTTGCTTGGAAAGCAATGTGAATGTGAAGGATCACAAATAATGTTTTAATAATTATACTTAAACTAATGTTAATAATGGTATGTAGAAGTGTTGTGAAAACTAAATAAAACAGTGCATACGAAGCACTTAGCACAAGACCTGGCCCCTAGTAACCAACATCTAGTACTTACTATTTAATATTGCTCCCTTCAGCTAATCTCTTATTGAGCCTCTTATTATTTTGAGGCTTTGCTCAAATATTTTTGGAATTTAAAATTTTCAGTTGCCTTTAGATCCTGAGGCATATTCAGTCTGTTAAATGTCTTCAGTTGTAAAGGTAAATTTATAGTATTATAGGAATACTCAAAAGTCTGAGTTCACCTAGTAGGTAAAAAGCCTAATAATTACCATTTTTGACTCTTTGGGCAGGTTTGGGACAGACTCAAGGGAAGATACTTAAATTTTCACTTGAGCAGAATGCTCTAGAGACATGCCTTGCACTTTGGAGAACATAAAGGAGGTTCTATTTATCCAGGTCTTGAAGAAAGTTAGAATTTATACAGCTTAGGGAAAAGGGCAATGTAACTGAAGAAATCTTGTGACCATATAAAAGAAGGCATAGAAATATGGGAAATGTTGGATAGATATTTTTATGTGACTAAAGGGTAGAGTAAAGGAAGGGAGGGTAATATTAGAAATTATTTCAGAGAGCTAGAAAGACCAGTTAGGATGTTCTCTTGTACTTATTGTAAGAAATAAAGTCAGAAAGAACATATGGGTTGGATTTCAGAATACTGTGTGAAAGGGAAAAAAGAATGATTCTAAGGCATCAGATAGCTAGACTAGTTCATCATCCTGGTAAATAGTTTTCATACCACTTCTCTAACCTCACTCCAGTTTATTCTCCATACTGCCCTGAATGGTACATTCCTTAAAATATCCTTATGTTTATCAGTTTACTCCATTCCTTGCCTATAGAATAAAATTTCTGATTTAAAATTTTGATATAACAGGCCATTTACTGTCTATGTCAAATATAAAGCCTTTCATAGGTACCCACAAGTTAACTTTCGGATTTTTACTTTACCTCCCCTATATCTTCCCTCACTGAACTTGTCACTCTTCTAAGTATACCTTTTATGGCTCCATAACTTTATTCCCGAAAGTCACTCATTGAAATGCCCCCTTTCCCCTACAAATTTCAGCTGTTTCTTCAAAACCTAGTTTTTCCTCCATGAAACTTTTTTCTGTTACTTCAAGGATCTCTTAATTATTCAGATCTTTTAATAACATTTTTACAGATGTTATTCTTATATTTTTCCCACTAAACTAAGAGCGTGCAATTTTTTTTAATTTAAAAAGCCATATAGTAAATACTTTTGGTTTTGTGGACAATAGAGTGTCCGTGCAACTAAACTCTGCCATTATGGCGTAAAAGTAGCCATAGACAATACATAAATAAATGGGTGTGGCTGTGTCACAATAAACTATTTACCAAAACAAACAGTAGGCTGTATTTGGCTGTAGTTTGCCAACCCCTGAATTAATGTATTCTGACCCAGATATTTTGTTAAAAGTTTATAAATGAAAGATGTTTACATATTCATCTATTATAACTGACCTCAGAGTCTGGGAAATGAACATAGGAACAGAAAATATACCACAGAGGTATGTGCTGAAATGGAAGAAATTGGGCATTGCCATAAATCAAGACAAAAGATAGCATGGGAGTTCATTAGCACCATTTATAGCAGTAACAGAAAAGAAGAATTAGAAAGTAAACAGGTTTTAGTCCTAGGAAAGGTTTTGAAAGAATCTTATTAGTTGTGCTACCTTTTTAGTGTTGCTAAATGGGGCAACTTTTAGAGATTCCTATTCTCTGTGGCTTTTGTGATCTTGGCCTTTATTGGAAAAGCTAGATACTTAAACCCAAAGAAACATTATTTGTTTTTTTTTTTAATATTCATGTTTATTTCTTAAATTATAAATACACATAATGCTCGTCATGTGGCAAGTACTCAATAGTAGAATATATAGTAGAATTTTAGACACATCGCATTGTGAAGTTTTGCAAGAGATTGTCTCAGCAAGTATAACATTTATATCCAGAGCAAATAATTTAAATTTTCGTGTCATTTCTTAGGTTCTCTGTAACAGAGCCAGACTGGTTTCCTATCTCCCAGGATTGTACTCTTTAGTTAAAAGGGTTGTCAATCCCAAAGCCTTTTCAACTGCAGGATCTTCAGGTTCTGATGAGCCTCATGTAGCCACTGCACCTCCTGATATATGTAAGTAAATGTTATCATTGTTTCACTTGTAATTGTCTCATAACATCTTGAGTTATGTTTTCTGTAATATTTCTTTTTAAGGTTTTATAGACTTTCTAAAGTTGAATTTATCCCATTGAAAATAAAATCAGAGCTCTGACTAAATATATCAGAAAGCTACAACATGAAAAAGAATGAATATTGATTTCTTAAACTTTAGTTTCTGTCTTCAAATACATAGTCTTTTCAAATCTTCTTTTAATCCTATTAAATGTTTACTGCTTTTTGCCATTCTTTACTGAATTTCTTAAATACAGCTAGCGCTTTTTATACATGTGTTTATTGAATCGACAACTTACCCGCTATCTACAAAGGCTGCTTCTTCTAATCTGTTTTGCACACCACCATCATATTAATCATTCTGTAACATTTTAATCATGTTACTTCTTGATAAACCTTGGTTATCTTCTCACTGCTTTCAGTAGCATTTCCCCAACTGTCTGTCCTCAAGCAATGAAAATTTTTCAAGGTCAAAAAAATTTTTTAAATTTCTTTGATTAGGTAAATTTGAGAAATGCTGTATATGCCATAGTCCTATCTTAGAGGTTTATAAGGCACACTAAAATATTAAGGGAGGACTCTTAGAAATTTAATGTAATGTATCCTAAAAGGATTGGGCATGGAATCCTTTTATTCATGCAACACGTTACTTAAAATGTAATATAAGTTTACTTGGGCATGCAAAGCCTTCCCTAGTTTTCTTGCCCCAGTTTAATAACTCCAACTCTGTTTATTCTCCAATAGATATTATCCGAAGGCTAAACATATATGTATCATAAACAAAAAATTTGTTGTCATCAGAACATATAAAGGGTTAAAGGATTTGCATCTTTAATATATAAAGAAATTTTATGGACCAATAAGAAAAAGAAAAACCCAGTAGAAAACTGAACAAAAAAATTTTTAAATGGATATGAACAGACTTTCTGAAAGAGAAAACTTAAATGACCAGTACATGTGAAAATATGCTCAAATCCACTATGAATGAATATGGGATATTTATTTTCTTTCAGGAGACTATTCGATCTGAAGTTAAAACCCATCTTGTTCAAAAATAGCTAATATGTTTTCACTTATGAACTAACTCCAGTCAATCATTAGTGGCTATCCAGAGCCTTATTACTCAATATTTTCTTCAGACTAGTAGCATCGACATCATTTGGGAAGTTGTTAGAAACGAAAAATCTTGAGCCCTACTCCTGACCTACTAAATCAGAATCTGCATTTTTATAAGATCTAAGATAATTCTTAAATACTTAGAAGTTTGAGAAGTATTGGGGTGTTGGGTTAAGAATTATGAGACAGTATCTGGGTTCAGCAGGAAAGCATTTCATGATGGATGATGTCTCAGGTGTGGAAGAGAGATATGGTGGTACAGTTTATTTAGTGATGGAGCAACCATGTTAACATGACCATTTTTAGTCACTCAGTTTGGGCAGAGTATTAAAAAATATTTTTATTGCCAACTGTCTTCAGCAATAATGCCTTTCTGTAAACAGAACTCCTACTCTTGAGTATTTTTTTATTTGGTTTACTACGTTATTCTTTTATGGATCTTTTTTTAATTTTTCACCAGTTAGGATATTTTTAAAGTTTTAAGTGAATAAAGTAACGTGGTCTTTTTTTCTATATGTGTTTAGTCCATATTAACTCATGTACCTGGTAAACATGGCATTTTGTCACATTGGTTCACACAAGATTTTTTTCCCATCTCATTAATGTTTTCTGCCACCAGGTAATAGCTCCACACCCCTCCCTAACGGATAACCCCTCTTTAAGTTTAGTGTGGTGTCTTTTAGATCTTTTTTTTCTGAATTACTCTGACTTAGCTTTTCTTTTAATGTAATATAGCTTGGACTTCATTCAATATCAGTAAAAATTTACTGTATTCTTTTTAATGGCTATCAAGCATTACATGATATAGATTACAGTATTTTATTGAATCTCCTAATAATGGACTTGCTATGAACTGACAACTGGTTGCTTTGATTAGTGTTTTGGAAATGACTTTAACGATATTCACACAGGAAAGCAAATTTCAAATATATATCATTTAGGTAAAAAATGTTTAATTGTAGGAAGAGCACTTATTCTTTTGGTTTACCAGTGCATGAGACTGTTAAGGAGAAAATAATTCATTATGTTATTTCCTTTCAGGCTCTCGAACAATATGGCCTGATGAAACTATGGGACCATTTGGACCTCAAGATCAGAGATTCCAGCTTCCTGGGAACATAGGTTTTGATTGTCACCTCAATGGGACCATGTCACAAAAGAAAAGCCAGGTTCATAAAACTTTACCTGATATTCTAGCAGAACCTTTATCAAGTGAAAGACATGAGTTTGTGATGGCACAATATGTGAATGAATTTCAGGTAAATTGTTAATATCACTTATTCTGTTTTTCTAACCAATACGTTATTAATTTTTGTTTACTACAAACATTGCTTTCACTGAAAAAGTAAAAAAACATAATTCCAATGTATACAAAAACAACATATATAGATTTTAAGAAATTGGAATTGTCCTATACATCGTGTTCACAATAACTTTTTTTATTTTAGATTACAGTCTTTTTTCAATAATTAAATAATTCTTCAAAAATGTCTTTTTTAATAACTGTTTCATCCAATTCAAATAGTTTAATTATTTTTATATTACCAGAAATTAAGATTGCTTGTTTTTCACATTTATAAATGGTAATTATAATTTGTATATGGACCAAATTTCTACTAGTTTTATCTTCCTCTAGCCATTTAAAAACTTAAGAAAATTTTGAGATCTCTGGAATTTTTCAGATACAGCCTAAAAAGTAAGACTTACAGATTTTTTAAAAAAACAATTTCTGAGGAGTTTTTTAATGAGTTTTTTAAACTGGTGTTGTTTCATTGCCCAATCAAGTAGAAAGCTACATGCAATTCAGAGTCTGTCAAATCTGAAGTCCATATTATAAATTTTTATATTTCTACCTCATTTCAGGCATATTATAAATTTTTATATTTCTACCTCATTTCAGGCCGAGTTTTTTGTGTGTTTGTTTGTTTTTTATAAAAACCATATTAAAAGCAATAACCCCTTACAATTAGTATGGACTATATCAGATAACCTAATATTGGGACACATTCGACCTCTCCTGACTTTTTCCTCTCAAAATAATTCCTTCTCATTTTTCTTGGCTTCTCGTCTGTCTACCAATTACACGATATTTCCCGTACATTTTTATTCTTCATGTAAATTACTGCCTGGTCACTTATTCCCATCACTTCCTTCACAGGCTGCGTTTTGATAATTTCTAACTTAATATTTCTGTTTCTGACATTTCTAGTTCTATATTTCTATCTTCCTGTTAAATGTCTTTATCTGAATGTCTCACAGGTCCCCAGATTTTGCATATCTAATACTGAATCAGCCTTTTTTTCTCTCAAATCCTGTCCTTATTTCCATATTATAATTTGTCCACCCACTGTTCCAGGATAAAAATTATAGTGCCAACCTTGATTCCGCTCTCCATCATACCCCCACAGATAGTAATAAAATCTCATTCTTTTATCTCTTAAAGTAGCTTTTAAATTGCGTCTTTTTAATTCTCACTAATATTGCCAGAGTTCCAGGCTACCTTATCTTACCTAGATTCTTAGAGGCATTGTAGTATAATGGACTATGGAGATAGGATAAATCTGGATTCAAAGGTTAGCTCTGCTGTTTACTTGATTTTGTGACCTTCAGAAAATTATTTACCTTTCTAAGCCTCTGTTTCTTTATATGTAAAATGGGGATAATAATAATCTTTGGCTCACAGAGTTGTTAGGAGGATTAAATGTGAAAGTGTGTATAAAGCAATAAGCAGTTAATAAGTTGGCTTTTACTAGTCTTATATCACCTGCTCCCCCTCATCACCATACATCCTCCACAGTAATGTTAGCATTAGCTTTTTGTATCTTACCTTGCTATTTCTCATTGCTTCTAAAGTGAGAATTTCTTAATGTGACATAAATGGTTTTCCACAGTTTGACCTTTTCCTTTCCTCTCCTGCCTCACACCACTTCCTACTCTCTCTGCACCCCAGTCACAGCATATTTTTCATTTTTTTAAAATACACTTTTGTTTGACCATCGCACGCCTTATGTCTTGTTGGACTGTTTTTCTTTCTGAGCTCCTAACCTATATTTCACCTATTCTTTTTTTATCAAACATGCAAATTAACATATAGCTCAAATATGATGATTTCAACCTTTTCCTGCTTTCTCCCAGCAAAGCAAGTTTCTTCTCCATCTGTACTGCTAGAAGATTTTCTTCATAACTCTGTAGTACTTTTCATATTGGATTGCATATCGTTCATGCCATTTTTCTTCTACTAACTCTGATATATTTATTAGGGAAGACTAGGTTTTTTACCATCATAATGCCTACTCTGATATATAATAGGTGCCCAGTAAATTTCAGTTGCAGAAAAGCCTCTAAACTCTTCCTATAGGAGAAGCTGTATATTTAATCATGTTATTTTGTAAGTTAGTGTTATCCCCATTTTACAGAATACAGAATGAAAGAAAAGAAAGGAATATTAAATACAAGAGGTAACATTGTAAGACACTATTACAGTATGTTAGTTCATTTCTTAGCCAACTTGTATTTGTATCAAGTCGTTTCTTTTTTTTTTTTTTAGAATTTTCAGATCTTTTATTCGTCATAGAGAAAAGTTTAGGTATGTAAGAAAACACTGAATATCACACCACCAACAGTTAGATTAGAATTTTTAAAAACTTTTTAGGGAAGACAGGTTTATAACAGGCAAGATAGTTTATTTTTGAACTCCAAATTTTGTTTACTTAATGTCTTTTTCTTCTTAGGGTAATGGTGCACCTGTTGAACAAGAAATTAACAGTGCGGAAACTTACTTTGAAAGTGCCAAAGTAGAGTGTGCAATCCAGACATGTCCAGAATTGCTGCGAAGAGGTTTATTGTGCTTTTATGCATTTTACACTAACATGTATTAGAGAGTGTCTCTAATTTTTTAATGTGTTGAAAAATGTACTCCATAAGAATTGTAATGCTTTGTATTTTACTTAATATTTTAACATGTCTGATGCGACATAATTGCATTGCCAGATAAGGCCTTCAAATGATAGGAATAGTAGAATTTTTATAACTTTTTCCCTAAAGCTTTCCCTCTATTCCTGGGGGTGATTATTACAGCTATAATTTCATGAGCTGATACATAATACCAAGAAAAATCTTTATAAACTTTCTGAAAATTATAAGACTAATAACATGTAACCCTACTTACCCTTCAGAATTGTTGGCAGTAATGTTTCAGTTCATCCAGCATGAGAAGTAAACCAAAACGAAGTTTATTTAATCCTTATCAAAAATAATATGCATTTATAAACCTAATTTGGTATCATCATAATTTAATCATCATTTTTCCAAGGAAATATTTATATGACTATGTTGTTTATAAAAAATATATATATGTTTTCTTCCTGAATTTTCATTCTTATTTATAGATTTTCAGTCACTGTTTCCAGAAGTAACCACCAACAAACTAATGATTCTGACTGTAACACAGAAAACTAAGAATGATATGACTATTTGGAGTGAGGAGGTAGAAAACGAAAGAGAAATGCTCTTAGAAAAGGTAATTCTTTCAATTGCTGACAATTTAATTTTATAACCAATGTTTTAAAATGTTGGGTGTCTTTTCTAGCCTTTATTAATTCTCTGCAACTTATTTTAGTACCAGAGGACTTAACATTCTTTTCTGAGAATAACAATGCCACATTTTTTTTTTTAGTATAATTGAACAACCTAGATTTTGTCTGGTGCTTTTCTCTCACGCTTTTTTTTTTTTTTTTTTTGAGTTTAGGTCTGTTTTAGGAAATTTGGAAAATAGAGTAAGAACATCAAAAAAATAAAATAAACTCTTCATACCCATGAACTCTCTGATTCTCCGCTCTCCCTCCTTATGTTTCTCTCTTTAAAGCATGTTAAATAAAACATGGAAATTACCACAGCCTTTTTTAAGAAGTAAGCAGTAACTGTGTATCATATGATGATCACAAAAATTATATACCCACATTTTTTTTTTCCTGTTTTTTGCTTTAACCCGAAGGTACGTTTTGACATCGTTCCATATCATTATACATAGATATGTTTTATTCTTTGTAAAAATCTATACATTGTATTACATTGTATAAGCAAACCATAAATTTTTTAAGTTACTTAAAATTTTACTTAGTAATTTATAAGTTGAAAATCAAGCTTTTGCTATTACAGTGAATATATTTGTACATATATTTTTTATGCACACACTTATATCTATAGATTCCTAAATAGGGAATTGCTGAATTAAGGAGTATATTTTTTTTATTTTAAATTTTGACAGATGCTGCCAATTTGCCTACCAAAATGATTGTCTTAGTGTATATGCTGTCACCCTAGCTTACCCTGGATATTAGCATTTCTTTTTATTTTTACTAATCTGAGAAATGATGAGGTAACTTAAAGTATTAGATATTAAAAAATATATAATTTCTGTAAGAGTTTGATGTTGGATTATATCAGGTTCTTTACAAGATAGAAAGGAATATTTCTGTGCCTGTATGACAAGTTAGGAATAACTCACTTGGGGATCTTAACTAACTATAGTTGAAAAATTACCATTACTAATTTCCATGCATGATAATACTAGATATCATTTTATATTTTCTCTAGGGTTTGATGTATGGTTCTCTTCATTAGTAAAAATATAATTTATACACTCAACAAAATATTTCATGGTAATGACTTCATAGTACTTAAAAGTCCCACATATAACTTTGCTAATAAATTTCATGTAGTAGTTAACAATATGAGCAAATTATACGCTAGTTGGCAAGGAAATTACAGAGTAGCATAAGACATTGTCTCTGATATGATAGAGATCTGAATTTAGAGAGTTGAATTTAAATAGGCGTTAACTCAATAAATTTTTCTATTCACATTTTGAGATAATGTTTAGTAAATATATACTTATCACTATCATTTAGTTACTAGAGAGCTTTCACAAGTGCATTGCACTAGTGGTCCTAAGTTTTGATCAGGTAAAGATTCTGCACCTCATTTAATACTAACCTTATTATAGTTGTACATCAATTTTAGGGCTTTGAAATGGCAACATGTTTTATCTTGTGATTTTTAATTTTATAATGACCGAACCTATTTTCTATGGAAAAAAAAGATTTTTCTATTTTAGATATGTTAGTGATTATTTTAGAACCACATATACCTTACTGTCCACGTAAGTATTTTGTTTTATGATTTAAATCTACTCTCTTTTTTTCCAGCAGATGTCAGTATTTGCTATTGATGAACAGAATTCTTAAGAGAAAAATACTTAAACTGGTTCTTTTTTGTGATGATTTGAGATTCAGTTAACCAAACAAACATTTGCATTGTTTTGCTCTCCCTGTAGTTTATGTGTATGGCACATCTCTTCATGACATTGATATATATTCTAATGACTTTTCTAGGTCATGTTCAGTAGTTTCCTTTTTTAAGAATGATTAATTAAATGCAACAGTAAGTGTAAATATTAAGTATAAAGGTAATCAAAATAATATAGTATTATCTTAATGTTTTTCATTAGTTTACAAGGAAGAATTGAGAGAAAATACATTGGCTTAAATTGTATACTTCTATAGCAGGCGTTAATTCAATAAACTTTTTCTATAAAGAGCCAGATAGTAAATATGATAGGCTTTGTAATCTAAAAGGTCTCAACTACTCAACTTTACCCTTGTATTGTTAAAGTAACCACAGACAGTATATAAATGAACAGGCAGTGCTATGTTCCAGTAAAACTATTTACACAAATACACAGCCAGCTGGATTTGGCCCTCAGATTATAGCTTGCTAACCCCTTATTTTGGATATGGCCTATAATCCTAAAGCTTTGACTTTTGAGAATCTTAACTGAATGCCACACATGCTCAGTGAGGTCTCTCTACTATGAGTGGGCCAGAAATCTTATCTAGCACTGCACAGCCCTTGATATCACCATTTACCTCTCAGCCCCACAACGGGCACACTCTGCTAGGCATTGCAGAATCTCATCTTGTGTATGCACAGCTCAGCCCTTGGCTATAGAACCAGGGCTAGTCGCTCTGCAGACTAGTCTGGAGCCTGTTTGCTCATCTCCCTCTTCTCCAGTACCCTGCCCCACAAATTCCAGATGCTTTAGCAGTCCGGAATCCTTGCTTTCTACCTCCTCAGCTCACTTCTTTGGAATTCACTTCTTTGCTTGGAATTCACTTCTTTGCCCTGTGACAAGGTATCCCCTATCAAAACGAGCAAATATGGGGATCACCTCATCAGTTTCCCTTCTCTCAAAGATTACAGTTTTTTCTGACTGTCATTCAGGGTCTAAAAACAGTTACTTCATATATTTTTGTCAGTTTTATAGTTTTCAGCAGATGGCAAGTTTGGTACCTATTGTTCTATTATGGCTGTAAGTGGAACTGTGTGCCATTCGTTTTAAACATTTATGATCTATCCTTTTTTTTTTTAACATTCTAACCTGGTCCTAATATTTGGTCCTATCTAGTTGTCATTTTTACTGGATAGACTTCTGATAAAGCTAATAAAGACATTATAGAAATTAGGATAGTAAGAACACGATTTTGAATAGGTGATACATGCACATGGTATATAATAATTATATACTATACAAAAGATAAAAGGGTATATAATGAAAAATAAGCTCCCTGTACCCCATCTATCCATTTTTTCTATTATTTCTATGTGCCTTTTCAGAAATATTCCATGACTTTGTGAATGGATAGATGTGTTTTTGAAGGACACACAAACAAGTATGTATTTTTAAGCAACATTTATTCATATTAATGAATGGTTCAGATCTTTTAATTATGAATATTTTGTTTTTCCTTTCTTATTTCTAAAATTTCCATAGTGATACAAAATAGCAACTATAGCTTAACAAATTCAGAAGTTAATAGCACAGAACTGATTAGAAATAGTTCCTAAAACAGGAAATAATTTAAAAGAAAAAATACACAGTTCAGACTTTTTGAAAGGGAGGAAAGTGTTATATAAACCATTAATCTTTTGGACTGGTGATAATAATCTTATGACTTTACAGTCTGATTTATCAGTTTTAATTTTGATTAATCTTACTGAAGTCTCTATCTGAAACAAAAGATATTTTAAAATTTATTAAAAATAAAAATAATATGCTATCTTGAGCATATTATATCTTTTTCCTGTGCAGTTCATCAGTGGGGCTAAGGAAATATGCTATGCTCTTCGAGCTGAAGGCTATTGGGCTGACTTTATTGACCCATCATCTGGTTTGGCGGTGAGTAATTAAATACAATTTGAAAGCCAGATTATAGAATTTGAAATAGGAATGGGTTTTATTATAAAATTGTTTATAACTATATCCTTGGTAAAAATATATCACTTAAGACGTTTTTAAAACCTCACATTTTTATCCAGTCAAGTACCGCTATAAGTCAGTTGTATTCACAACAACTTAGAGAGACCTCTTATTGCTCACAGTTAAGTTTCTCCATCATTTTAAATTTTTTAATTCAAAATAATAACAGTTATTAATTTCCATTCTTGTTATTTAATTTACATCAAATTAATGTTTACTATTTGTTGAAAATTAGCAATCATTACTTAAGGAAGAAAAAATGTTTAGAATTAAAATATGGATGGTAAAAAATATAAAAGTAACTTTTTGGGGAAATTAACATTTCTAAAGTTATACTTTGAAAATAAATCACTGTCATGGTCACATTTTAAATTCTGGGTATATCTTTTCATTAAAAATAGTAACTAATTTTTTTGAATCTGTTTCTTCTCAAAGTCAAGTGAGGTATTATAGACTAGACTTGAAACAAAAACCTTATTATGGAGTTTCCTTATCTTGAAAATGATATAGTTCTCCAAAGTTTATTGTATCTTTAAAGGTCATGTAGTATTATGCAATTGGTTCTAGATAACATGAAATTTGCTAGATCATTCAATTCACATTTCCAGAATGCACAGGTACTAGGAGGAGAAGAGGTGTTAGGGCAGTTTAGGTGTTGCATGTGACCTTTTTATTTATTTCATTTTTTAAATATTTGAAGTATTAAAATAGGTATGTGTTTGCATAAAGTTATTACTCCGTTGTCTTTCTTGCTACTGAAAATATTGCTTCATTTCTTATTTCCTCCAGTTTTTTGGACCATATACAAACAACACTCTTTTTGAAACAGATGAACGCTATCGACATTTAGGATTCTGTGTTGATGATCTTGGCTGCTGTAAAGTGATTCGTCATAGTCTCTGGGGTTCCCATGTGGTTGTAGGAAGTATCTTTACAAATGCAACACCAGACAGCCATATTATAAAGAAATTGAGTGGAAACTAGCGGTAATGTCAAATAATTTGCTGTACTATTTCTACCAAACATTTGGATTGATCTATAAACACTGTCAAAGGCTTCAATTTTTAAAATTTACTTATCTCCAGGTATTTATTGCAACATTTATGATTTTACGGTAATGGCAGTTGGTTTGTGATTTTTAAATTCAAATATTCATTCACATTGTCACTGACTACATGTTGAGCACATCCATATTGTACAGAATGCGGTGCTTAACGTGTAATCGGTGTAATCTATTGTTATTTCTCCCTTTTATTGGAAAAATCTCAGTTTTAATTATTTTTTCCAAAAATAAATCATGCATTTGGTTATGATATATATATTTTCATTGCAGCATTTTTAAAATACGATTCTTAAAGACTCCTACAAAGCTATGATAGTAGTCTTTTTAAAGTGTTTTTTTTTAATAAATGCATTAAAAATTCTAGATTTAGTGTAGATTTAAATTTTTCCAGTTTTCTTTTTTCTTTATTACCTGTTAATGTTCTTGTACCAGTCTGAGTATTACTTTGAAATAATGTATATGCAGGAAAAGAATAAGGATAATACTACATCTTTATGTATAAAACATATGAATCTCATCTTTATACATACCAAAAAAGTAATTTTTAACTCCTGGATTGTAATAAATAAATTTAGATTACTTTCAGACAAAACTATGCCTCTGTGCTAAATCATATCTTTCCAATTTTAGCAATAGATGGAAACTGCAGTACTTGATAGTACTCTGCTTCTTTTGTGACAGAGCTTGTTTATATAGAATTTTGAACTTTTAAAAAGTTCCTTTTCATTTTTGAGGCTTTTCCCAGTAGGACTAGAGACAAATCTCAGGAGAACAAGTAACTTCTATCAAATGAATTAATTGAAATGGATTTTTTCAGGTAAATGCCTGATTTTAAAAGGAATACATGGAGATGACCCAACTTTTAACTTTTATTACAACTTGACTTAAAACTGCTTCATTAACGTGTAGCTTGATTAATAAGTGTTGCCTATGATTCAAAGAGTAAGAGCTACAAAGTTTTCATTATGAAAAAGATGAAGTAGTGATTCCTATAGCATTTTGAAAAAATATATATTGAATTACAGTTGATATCCAAGGAGGAGTTGATTCCAGGACCACCTGCAGATAACTAAAATCCAAAGATGCTCACGTCCCTTATATAAAATGATGTAGAACAGTGCATACAGTTGGCTCTTCAAATGTGCAGATTCCCAACCGTTGGAGAAAAATAACTATTTTGCATCCGCAGTTGGTGAATCTGGATGTAAAACAGATAAGAGGATATGGAGGGCCTACTGCCTCTGTGTGTGTCTTTGTGTGCATGTGTGTGCACACATTTGCACATATCATAGTGCTTGATAAATTTTCATCTATGTAACCAGCACCCAGATCAAGACA
The DNA here is from genome assembly GCF_902729225.1 of Pteropus medius. Lineage (NCBI taxonomy): Eukaryota > Metazoa > Chordata > Mammalia > Chiroptera > Pteropodidae > Pteropus > Pteropus medius. The sequence continues at coordinate 15,604,432 of NW_024354875.1, read as the reverse complement.
GAACATTACTAAACTTCGTAGGCTCATCCTGCTGCCTTCCAGGCGTTCCTGTCCACACTTGCCTCTCCCAAGGGCAACTACTATCTTGATTTCCTACAATATAAGTCATTTTTTTCTGTTTCGATACTTTATACATATAAAACTATGTTCACTTTTGTGTCTGGCTTCGTTCACTCAACAATGTGAGATTAACCCTTATGATCGTGAATAACCCTTATAGATTTGGGTGTCTGCAGAGGATCCTGGAACCAACCTGTTTGCATAGCTTTTACCTTCTCATTGGTTCTGAATTGGGACAGTTTTGCCCCTTGGAAATTTGGCGCTATCAGGAGACATTTTTGATTGTCACAGCTGTGGGGCTAGGAGGTACTACAGGCATCTAGTAGGTAGAGGCCGTCGATGCTGCAAAACATCTACAATGCAAAGGCCAATCCCACAACAGAGTTATTTGATCCCTTGCTTTGCACCACTCTCATTGTTTGTAACATGCATATTGCTTATTTAAGCACTTCCTACCTTGCACCATTCTTTGAGCCATGTTACCTTGAAAGTTCTACATTTGCTTTAACAATTCTGAAGTTCCTTCTACTGATCGAAAAGGATATCACTTCCTACAGGTGGCCATGGCTATATACTGTATTGTATATGATTAGGGCTGTGGTCCTTTTATCATCTTGCTTTCTAACAGGATTTCTACAAAGAGTATGAGAAGCAGTTACTACCAATTAAAATTAGTTTCCTAAAATGTTATGGCGATATCAAGGTTTGGGAAATCAATCCCAAGGGATTCTTGCTGATAGTAGGAGAAAGTGATTGATTATATTGTACTGCAGTGAGAAAACACTGCAAGTATCAGTTTCATCATATTCACTTGCTTAGGGCCCCATGAAGAAAGAATTTGTAAAGTTATCCATTTTAAATATAAATTTGCCACCTTTTAAAGTAAGGCTGAGTCATTGAAATTAGTATTATACCTGTCACTGAAAACACTGAAAAGTGTTTTTGTTGTGAAATTTATATTTTTACAAGAACTGAGGAATTATTGTGTAAATGTTAAATGCTAAAAGGGATCTTTCAGATCATCTGGCCCCCATCAATTTAATAGTAAACAAAATGAGAAACAGGAACATGCACCAGATTACACGGCTAGTGTTAAGACTCATTGCTTGAACATGGCTGGTGTGTGTGTGTGTGTGTGTGTGTGTGTGTGTGTGTGTACATACTCTGTGGTCATTATCAAGAAGTTTAAGTGATGAAAAATATCAAAGAGTTGCAGAATTTAAGCTGAAAGAACTTTCAGTTTAACCAATTCTTCCATATTTTGTAGATAAACTTCAGAACACATTCCTTTCAACTCTGCATGCTCTGAATTTCTTTGAAAACGTACTGAAACATCTAAATATTCAATTATAGATGCTATACTTCAAAGAGTATGATTCTCTGGCTTCAAGTTTAAAATTTTCACATCTTTCTTGGGCTTCTGTCGTTTGTCACATCAACATAATCCTTACATTTAAGCAAAATTTTACTTTTAATTTGAACTCAATTTCCACTTCGTATGACGTTCTCTTGTTGCTTCAAAGCAGGATTTATCCACCTTGACATTGTTGACATTTTGATCCAGATAGTTCTTTGTTGTGGAACCTGTTCTGTGCACTGTGGGATGTTTAGTAGCATCCTTGACCTCTACTCTGTAGATGCCAACAGCAGCCCCTATTATGTCAAAAATACCTTCAGACATTGCCAGATTTCTCTGGGGAGCAAAATGTAATCTGAAAAAAAATTTAGGTACCCTGCATTTTATCTGGCAATCCTCTTAATTTGTAAGTACTTGGTTTACACCATACTATTTTGCATTTGATTATATACTTAGTATACAACTCTTTTGTATTTTTAAATTGTTCCTCTCACATCTGGCAAGAAGGGACTCAATTCCCTACTAAACTTAAACACAGCACTAAACCTGATAATCTTCATTCTCATCTTTGCATTACTAGCAAGGACATCTTAAACTTTTTCCTAAGTTTTTCATTGTCTGCCCCCCCATTTTATGTCAATAGAATATATATAAGATACAATTTAATTATCCAGAAGATCCAATTAAGGCTTTGAGCAATTGACTTCCAATCATACTATTAGAAGTTATAATCACTTAAAGCCATGTTGCTACTATAAAGCTATAGTAATTAAGATAGATTGATAATGGCATAAGGATAGACAAACTGACCAATGAACAGGAAAAACAAATTCAAGAAAGACCTGCATATAAATAGTCACTCAATTTATATCAAAAGTAACATAGTGCAGTGAAAAGAGGACAATCTTTTCAAAATATATCGTCAAGTCAATTGGATAATCATATAGGAAAAGAATATTTTTGCTTTTACTTTATACATAAAAATCTCTTCCAAATGGATTGCAAATCTAAACGTGAAAGATTAAACAAAGCTTTTACTGGAAATAAAGACCTGCATGATCTTGGAGTAGGCAAGTTTTTTTTTAATCAGGACACAACATGCAAGGGAAAAATTGATTAATTGTATTATATTAAAATTAAGAACTTTTAATTCACCAAGAGACATGAAGAAGACAACCAAAAGTTGAAGACCTAGATATATCCAACAATCCAGGTGTGTGTATATATTCAGCAAAGGAGTTGTATACAAAATATAAACAACTAAAATCAAGCAAATACCAAGAGAAAAAAGATTTTTACTTTTATTAAAAATAAAAGATCTAAAACATTTACAAAGAAGGATATCCAAATGTCCAATAAACACGAAAAGGTGCTCTAATTAATCATCAGAAATGCAAATTAAGTCCACAATATCATACGTTCACAGAATGACTAAAAAAGGTAATAAGTGTGAACGGAGATGTAGAGCAAGTACAACTGGTGTTGATGGAAAACATGATGGTATAAACACTTTGGGAAACTGGCAATTCTAAAGCTTAATTCACCCCAGGACCTAGCAATTGCACTCTGAGGTAGAGACTGGAAATGCACACATCCGTTCACCAAAAAACATGTACTCCGATAAAAGTCTACACCAGCATTACATAGAATAGCCAAAAGCAAGATACTACTCACTGCTCATCGACACTAGAATGGAGATCTCATTTGTGGCATATTCACATGGTGGGATATACTACATAATGAAAATGCTTTATGGGCTACTTGCAGCACAATGATGACACTAATAAACTTGTTGGTAAAACTAATAATTTGTGAAAACAGGCAGATACCAAAGAGTACTTACTATATAATTCCGTTAATGTGAAGTATGAAACACACCTATGCTGCCAGCCATCAGGATGGTGCTTACCCTTGGGTGGAGAAGGGAAGTAACCAGGAGGAAAGCCAAAGTGGGCTCTGCAGTGTTGGTAATGTTCTTTTTTCTGAATTTAGGTGTTGGCTGCATGGGTAATCCTAGTTGTGCAAACTTAAGTTGTACACTTACGTACACTTTTTTGTATGCATATTATACTTCAATAAAATGCCTTTTAAAATATAACTAAATGTACTCTTAAAACCATAGATGACCTATTCAAAGATAACCAGTACCATAAAAAGAGTCTTGAACTGAATCCACTTTTTAAAAAAGGAATTAAAATATTTGGTTATATCAGAAAAGTTTGAAACAAAATTATGGTTTTTCTTTTTAAATAGGTATTATTTCAACTATACATTAATTCTTAGATTTAAAAAAACATCAAGTTTACAAAGCATTTTATTTTTTTTCTAATATTGTTTTAGACATATTTTACATTTTTAAAACATGATCAATTTTTCCAAGAGTTTAAAGAGTTTTCCAAGAACCTCTGAAGCTTTGGATAGTAAAATCATTCTCTTTTAGAGTTCCTAACATTGAGTCATTCATGTAGTTTTCCTTCTTGAATTATTAATTGATCTAACAGTTATTTCATTGATTTCATGAAATGTTTCATTTTTGTCACATTTGCAATTTTACTTCAGCATATTTACATGAAATGCCATAGTCATTAAATATGCTTCCTTAAAATGAAAACAGGCTAAACAGATAAGGTTGCAATGCTATAGAGTATTCTTTGATCTTATTGTCATATAAAAATAGAGGTTCTAATTCTTTTGTGTAAGATTAACTTACAACTTCTTATGTATTCTAGTATAAAGACAATATTCCTGTATTTAAAATGAGTGACAATTTAATGATACGAAAATAGGTATTAAACAGCATTTGAGATCTTGTTCCCCGGCATATTTCATCAGTTTGGCTCAAAAAAACAAAAATTAAAAAAAAAAAGCATTAAAATTTTTAAACACTGATCTGTACTTATAGCTCAGGTTGTTTTGCCATAAATTGAATTTTTATTAGCTTTCAAATAGTAAAAAGCCATCCTTGTCACAAACTTCATGAAAAAGTACCTGCCAAAAGTCTAGTTTTGTTACTGGAAGAATGCTTCAGCACAGTGGCTGTCACATAGATGTTCAGTAATAGATGTTGAGAAGTAGCTGCTGACTATTTAATGATGGTTCAGAACAATAATCCAGATCTAATGGGGTCAAACTGGAACTTTGTGTTCACTTTAATCCACAAACCTTGTGTAGAGAGATCCCCAATTAATTTCAGATTGGTTCAACCTGTTTTACAATTGTAGCACAATTGGAATGGTATATTTAGTGAAATATACTATCTATCTCCCAAATATTGCATGGTACATACGAACACTAAACAGTTACTTGCTTTTTATCTGAAATTCAAATTTATCTGATTGTCCTCTATTTTTATTTTCTAAATCTAGTGTCCTTATGTGAACAACAACTTTGCAATCAAACAATAGTTTATTTTAATGGTGTGATGTAGAGGGACTTTAAGAGACCAAACTAAATTTTTTTAAACATACAAATACCTCCTAAGGTTGGAAAGAGTACAAGCTTTGAGCACCCTGAAAAATCAGCACTTTCAGAGTTAAACGAAACCTCGACTCATTTTTTATTTCAGGTTTTTGCCTTTCATTATTAAGGGCTACTTCTCATTGCTTTATTATTATTAATTATTATTATTATTATTATTTTTAAAACTGACTAGGTTAGAACCTTAACATTGCAATCAACAATATTTTAGAAGAATTTTTTTCTCAACATTCCTAATTACAGAGAAATATGAGATCCTTTTGTCATTTGCTTACAGAGCATATGAATTTATATACCCTTATATAAAAAGTTATTTTAAATAATACAAATTTTATCTCTAATGTCACACAATCTTAATTGTAAATTATCAGATTTGGAGCTACTTAAACTTGAGTTAAAACACTAGTAGGGTTAAAGGAAGACTTAGTTCTGGTACTGAGTGAGGCTGAGAAAGAGAAGGGAAAACTATGTTTACCACAGTGTAACTAAGTTATGATAACAAGATGTGTCCTATATTAAGCCCTGGTGAGTTAAAATACCTTCTCAGAGTCAAGTGGTCACTCTCCTGGGACACTGTGATATGAATTAGTGACCTGAAAGAGGCAATTCATCTCAAATGGATGAGCACTTGGCTTTTAGATTGATTTCTATTTTTAGTTCCCTTAGAATCAAATGTAGCTTACCACACAGGGTAGTTTTATGCAGGTAAGCTCAAAGGTCTACATTGATTCAAGACAATAATGTCTCCGGGTGGCAAAAATCATTTTAGCAAGTTGGAAAAAAACCTGGAAAGTTGGTCAAGAAATTTATAATGAAAATACAACTATTAAAATTGAGGCTATTGAAAGCTTTATGAATTTTGTCATAGAACTTTTGTACATAACAGCACAAGTTTCTCAAAACAAATGAGAAGTGTGGCACTAAATTGAAAAACGTGATATACTATTTAGGGCTATTAGAACTGTCCTCCTCAGCTTAGTTATGTTTTCCATTTTTAAATTAAGTTTATTTTTGCTGGTGAGTTAAAGACTGTAGAAGTTTAATATAGCCACTTTTCTGGCATTTTCATTATTATAAAGGATTATTGAAAAGTACTGAGATTAATTCCACAAATTGTGTGTAAAAATCAATGTCGTTACTTTACAATCATTTCCAGTGGTAGATCTCTACTGTTGTTGGTACTGGACGGTCTCAAACAGCAGGAGCTGTCAGAAGTCCAGGATTTCTTTTAGTTGGCCTTTCCACTTCATAGTTGCCCCTCCTTTTCAGAGCAAAGAATAACTTAACGCTAATAATGAATGTCCTTTTACACACACACACACACACCCCTTCTGAACAAAACAACTTCTAAGAGCAAGACAGCTATACATGTAAGGTATGTTTACTGAATTTACAATTTGTCCACAGTGATGTGAGTATCTCAAATGGATAAGTACCCCTAATCTTGCACTCGAGACTGCCAACTTTATTCGACACTGTGCTCAGATGTTTAAAAAGATATGCTGCAATGATACATTTGGACAATAGGTGTCACCATCCAATTACCTAGAAATATCTAAAATTTGAGACTTCTTGCTTTGCAAAAATCTGGGGCTTCTGATTTTATAAAGAATATCCTATCTTGTCAATTATGTCAGTTTGAAATTTAAACTATGCTGTTTAGAGAGGTTCCTATACATTGCTAATGACTTTGTTTCTTCTTTCCCCCTCTAATGCTTTATCCAGATGCCATTATTTAGTCTATGAAACTAATTGTATTATCTTTAAAATAGAAAATGAATCTCCAGTGCAGTAAGTCAAATTGTTCAATAGTTATACAGTCATTATTTTCTTCATTTTTCAAATTGTGAGTTCCTGTAAAGACATCAGTTTGTCATAGTGCAATCTAGTGGCTTGAATCGCAAAACAAAGATGGGGCAGGGGACTCTTAGCTACTGATACTAAAAGAAAGGAACAGCAGTGATACCTGGTCTGAGATGGTCAAATTTATCCTCACCAGCAAGACAACCAAGAAATCCTGAAGTGGTCAGGGAATACTGATTTAGGCGAAACATCTGATATGGTCTCAGATTTCAAATTAATTTCCAGTTGTTAAGCAATTATTTGATTCTTCCCATCTCCAATAAAAAGGACTGTGTCTTTGAAATATTATGAAAGTAAAAGTTAGTAAAAAGCAAAAGTAAACTATTGGATTTTAGAAATGTGGAGATGTATTGTGGTTTTAGACTCATTAAAAATATATAATACTATATGAAATATAAAAAATATTAAAAAATGATTTAATTTTTCATGCTCCTATACACTATTTGGAACAGGGCATTCAAAATCTAAAGTGTCTTGAATCATAAAAGAAAATTAAAAATTTATAATTATTTTAATATTAAGAATTTATATTCTAATTCTTTGAAAAGTAAAGTATGTGAGAATAGACATAGTCATTGAACTTTAAGGTCGGAGTAAGCAACAGAACCTTATAAAATAATTTATATCCTTATAGGTAAGAAAATAAAAAGGCATAGAAATATTGATGTGTTTTGGGTATTCAAAATCACCTAGTCCTATCCTTTATTTGTTAGATGAGAAAAATTTAGTCTTAAGTGATTTGCCCAAAGTCACATTAGAATCTAGATTTCCTAGGTCATATCCTGTTGAATTACTTCTCCTCTAACTGGTAATTTCCGATAATTCAACTAGATGGTTTTCAAATGAATATTTTCTTTAAGAAAAAACAATTCAAGTACAGTATGAGCTTTTATAATATCAATTTGCATTACATGATCACCTATTTGTAATGCAATCTTAATTAAGAGTCTTCCCAATTAAGAGGAAACTATGAGTTGCTCACAGTACTCCTGCTTTATTTGAGCTGCTCTGCTTCCTTTGTCTTGTCAGTGATGACAGGAATGGCAAGGAGTTCTGTCTAGCGGTGCTAGAAGAAATAGAGAAAGGCCAATACTTTCATATAATAAAATACTAGATTTGTTCAGTAATGTTTGGGTTTTGTAATTATAATTCTATGGCTATAAGAAAGTACCTCTTTTGTTGAAATTCCTTCCTCAACGATGTTGTAAATCTGAAACTCCTATTTTTTTCCATTGACTTTTTTTTTCTTTTTTTGAGCAGGCAAGATTTCTTATGAATGCAACTATCAGATTACAGAACAGACAATTGGACAAGTGAGATAATGAAGGCTATGAATTCTGAACAGTTATTTCAAACATGCTATTATACACAGTGAAATCTTTACTAGCTACTTCAATCATTGCTTTTGATTTCTATATAAATATGAAAATACTTGAATAGTTTTAAAATTTTATAATTATTTCTCAAACTTCATACTTTTGCTTTTTACTTAATCATCCATATATATGTGTACTCTGACTGAATTAGTAAAGCTTGACTTTTTATTCTGATGCCTTTTATACCTGCTCCAAGTCTTTGGAGGAGACAAAATTTGAGCTGGCCCATGAGAGATGGGTAGTATTTGAATAGTGAGAAGAATTCCAGGCCCTAGGAATGTTGTATGCAGAAAAACACATAGCAGTGAGTGGACTAGTTTGCCTAGTGCTTCTTTGACATGCAAGGAGAAGAGATGAGGCTCAGAAAATAGGTTGGGGCTGGGTCGAAGGAATTTTCTGTCCCAGAGTGAGAAATTTGAACTATATGCTATAGCATTAGACATTGAAAGTTCTTGAATAGGAGAATAATTCTATTACAATAACATTTAAAAATATGTATCTTCTGGTGGTATAGGGCATAAATAAGTAACTGGCAACAAGACTGCTAATATAATGAAGAAGATCAAAGGTAATGGAGACCGAATTTAGGGTGGTGGCTGTTGAAAATGAGATAATATTCCAAGGAAGAATTAAAAGGAATGGGTGGCTGGCTGCTTCCTTTGCCTTGTTCCCATATCCTCTTCACATCTAGTAATCCAAACAAAAGATGACAGTTTTCAGCCTGGGTGATTGAGAATAATAACAACAATAACAACAATAATGATGGCAACTAACACTCCCATGGTACTATGTACCCAGCACCAAGTGTTTTACATGTAATAATCTGTATAACAACCCCATGAAATATTATTGTTTCCATTGCACAGATGGGAAACCTAAAGCAAAGAGAGGTTAGATGATGTGTTCAGTCACACAGATAATGAGTGACAGCCACATTGGAACACAAGCAATTGGGCCCCAGAGTCTAATGCCTCTCCTGATGGTCTCATTAAGAAGTACTAGTCTGTGGGTTATAGCCCTCTTAAATTTAGATGTGTTAAAGCTGAAATGGTGGGGAATATCCAGTTGGGAATATCAAGCATGTACTTGGAGAGAGGAACCTAGAATTCAGAGAATAATCGGTACTGAGGACATAGAATTGAATGCTATGCGTACCTCACTCGACTAACTCAAATATTCAAAACAGTTCATTGCTGAATTTAGATTAGAATTTAACTCACTGATTTTCAGCAGATCAGGGAGGGAATACAATTGTGGTGGGTAGGGTGGGGGGAGATTAAAACAATAAAGATTTTCAGCCCCACTAGAAACAGTGCTGACAGACTTCCTCACCAAAGCTCTCAGGAGTAAGGTTCTGCTATATCTTTTGTTCTCTCATATTCTAATAATTTGCTATGTATTCATGTTCATTTAGTTCTAGGAAATCACACAGCTTATAATATTTTCATGCTTAGTTTAACAGTTCCAACTTGTGTTAGGCTTCTGAAATTCTCAACACTAGAACATGCCATGAAATGTCATCGAGTTCAGATATCCAAACATCCAGACACTTCAAAGAGCGATATAGCATTGTTACCAAAAAAAAAAAAAAAGTGGGGAGGGGCTTTGGAAAACACCCGGGTGTGGATCTTACTTTTGCCACTTACAAGTTTTCCAACCTCGGCAAGTTACTTTCTGTCTTTGATAACACCCATCTACTAAGAAGATCGTAAGGTTTAGGATAAATGATACATGCAAGTCATTTGTTACCATTTCCTGTGGAAAAGGTCAGTAAATTTTAACTGCTATTATTATCTGATCTCTGTGTACTTAAACAGTAAAAATTCCCCCTAAAATCTATTTCCCTGAAAATATAGTACAAACCACTTCAAGAGGAGTTGTGTTTGGCAGAACACTTCAGTACTTAATCTAACTACAACTTTGGAGTTAAAAAAAAAGCTATCACAAATAATTCATAACATCCAAAACAAACAAAAGAAGTACTTCCCCCTAGCTGTTACTACATAGTCTGTTAATTTAGGTAATCATGGGATTCAGTGGTTTCAATGTAATCAGCCGTTACATGCCCAAAGACATTTGTCAAAAATTTTTCATTGGTGTTTTAAATAGTTTTCCTGTAGTTAGATAGGCAGTACCTTTAAACCCAACACGCAAACATTGGGTCCAGCAGAATTCCACGTCAAAAATTTAGAAAGATATATATATAGATTTTGCTAAGTCATTGTCAAAGTCGAACTGTTCACATCTATTACAATGACTCTATTTGTGTCAATAAGGGATTAGAATTACCAATATTTTAAAACAGAGGTTATCTGTTTACAATTTATGTATGTTTCTCATTTAATATTCACAAAAATATTGGAGTAAGTGATGGTATCTTCAATTTATGATGAGGCAATTGAAACTCAGGAAAAAAATAAATTAAAGTCACAAAGTTTTTAAGTAATGGACTAGGAACTCAAATCCAGATCTTTTTCCTATGAAAGTCCCAATCTTTCATAGTGCACAGTCTTGTGAAAATCACTGGTCAAGCTTCTAATTTTTAGAACTAGCTTTTGGATATTTTACTGAAGGAAGGGCTGTTGATTATGGAGAAGCAATTTAAATGTGGTTTGAACTGATTTTTGAGAAATAATTATTTTGGGATACCAGAAGTCATAAATGGAAAGACTTGATGGTAGATTACATGGCAGTGGTTCAGAGTATGTCCCGTTGCCTTTGGAAACTAAAAGTTTCACAAGGCTTTCAGCTCTGGTTTCAACTTTATTTTTAGACTGACTAATAAAACTTAGATGAAATTAAAACTCTTAATATTGTAATCCCCAGCATGACAAATAAATAAAATGAAATATCTTTATTCATATACTACTTTTCATATCATAATTCATATCCTACTCAACATAAACACCTGCTTCCATAGTTTAGTGGAGATCAATAATATTATAAATACCTTAACCAGAATTTTACTGCAAATGGTCCCCTTATGATGGTTTGACCTAATGATTTTTCAACTCTACAATGGTACAAAAGCAATAGGCATTCAGTAGAAAAAATACTTCAAATTTTGATCTTCTGGGGAGCTAGTCTCATGTTGCTGGGTGTCAAGAGTCAGCCATGCGATCACAAGAGTAAACAACTGAAATTCTACAGTGTACTGTGTCGCCAGAATTTTTTGGATATTGTGTTCTCAGCATGTTTAAGGTAGGCTAGGGCTAAGCTATGATGTAGCTTAGTTGTATCAAGCTATTTTCAATTTACATAACCCCGTTGTAAGACAAGGAGCAGCTGTATTTATAAAATGATTACATGAATGAATTAGAAAGAAACATCCTAAAAGGAGTCTTAATAGGTTTAAATGACTGATTGCCCTCCATAAGAAAGGTTAGACATTTATGTGCCTGTGTCCAAACATATGCAAATAGGCACAGGTTTGTTTTATTCCTGATATTATTTTATTACATTATTTATTAATATTCTGATGCTTAAGATTACTATGAGATATTTTTTAATATTATAATGTGATGTTTCTTTATCACATCTTAACTAGTATTTAAACTAGAAATATAAATTTTGGAATCAGTGGCCTTGCTGGTTTTTTTAGATATCCATTACTACATTGAGGGAATATATTTCAGGGGTTCTTAACCTTTTGTTATGCCATGGCCCCGTTTCAAAATAATGTTCTTAAACGCATAAAATACATGCATTATTAAAAAATCAATTATTTTTAAATACATTTATCAAAATATTTTTTAAATTTGTGATAGACTATATGTGCTTTTTATTAATGCTTTAAGTTATAAGATGTAACAGCAGGTCTAATAGCTACTGTAATTTTGAATCAGTGATAACTATAAATGGTATGAGATATCTGCAACAGCTATAATGTGATAGGAAAAGATTTGTGTTTCCTATTGGTGACAAATCACAGGAACTACTAATAACACTTGATTTGTTGCCTATATTCATAATGAAAAGAAATGCTAAATTGCATTTAAATGTTAGTGAAAATAAAAATGTCATTTATTCCCAACCAAATTTATTCTAATCATGAACCCTCTTGTAATCCATGGACCCCATGTTAAGAAAACTTGTAACTAATCTATTTTCTAAAAGTTTGCATCAGCAATGATTATTTATTGTTATTGCATGCTTTGGAACTTTACTGTAATAATTCTTATAATATTTAAAGTAAACTAAACTGCTATAATAAATTGAGCTGGTATACATTTTAGTGTCTAACACAATGAAAGTTTTATTTCTCAGTCATATGACACTAAGACAAGTAGCTCTCCTTCATAAGGTAATTCAGGGACCCAGGCTCCTTCCATCTTGTGGCTGCATGAGATCCTATGGCTTCGCTGTTGTCTAAATTCCACTGATGGAAAGGGAAGAGAGTGTGAGGGAAGCACACCAACTTCTTAAAAAATGTTAGCCCAGAGGTGACACACTTCACTACCATCCACATTCCTTTGGCAAGAATTAATCACATGGCCCCAGTCTGGGCACTACTTCCTACTAACGACTCTATACAGTGAAATGTGGTATATCCGTATAATAGAATATTAACCAGCTGTAAAAAGGAATGAAGTATTAATTCAGGCTTCACCATGGATGAACCTTGAAAAGATTATGCTAAATGAAAGAAGCCAAACACAACATGCTACATATTATATAATTCTATTTATCTGAAGTGTCTATAATAGGCAAGTCCATAGAGAGAGAAAATAGATTAATGATTTCCTGGGTCTAGGGGGATAAGTGAGGTAGGGGTGACTAATAATGGGTTTAGAATTTGGGGGGGGGGGGTCAGGGGATGAAAGTGAGTGGCTTTAAGACTGATGACACCATTACCAGGATATAAAGAAATGAAGAGGAGCAGATTTGGGGGTAAGATCAGTTTGGGACATATTGAAGTTAAGACATTTATAAAGCATTTCATTTTATCCATTATCGTAAATACTCATTCACAGCCTTAAAAAGATATTGTCTTTTTGGGTATCGTCTGCTCAGAAATGATTACCAGAACCCCAAGAGTGGATAAATACCCTGAGTGAGAAAGTTAAAAGAGAAGAGATCAAGACCTAGATAAAATCTAGGAAGGCAGCAAGGGAGAGAATGGAATTCCAGAAAGAAAAACTATTTGGAAAAAGGCCTGAGGAGAGAAGGAGCCTGGAACATGTGAAGAACTGAAATATAAGACCAGTATGGCAGAAACCAGAGGTAAATCAAGGGAAAAGATGAGAATGGCTGAGTCATCAAAGATAAGTTTATATAAACCTTATAGGTGCATTTAAGGATGCTTCATCCTTAATCTAAGAGCAGTGTGAAGCTATTAAACATGGAGAGTCATGATTAGATTTGCATTTTTAAAAGATCTCTTTAGCTATAGTGTGGAAGATGATTTGGAGAGGGTTTATCAAAATAATCCTGGCGGAAGATAAAACTTGCACTAGGATGGTGATAGTGTAGTTGGAGAGATTTGAGAATGATTTCAGAGATAAAAAGATAACCTGATGATGATTGAGTATGAATGGTAAAGAAGAAACAGGTGTCAAAGGATGTGCCTTATTTTTTGGCTGACTTTTATTGGACTGTGGTGTCTTTGAATAGGATATAACTGGAATCCATTTTGAGGAGAGTAAGTGTTGTTTGTAAAAATCCAAGTAGAGCTATTGAGAAGAAAACTGTGTATAAAAGACTGCTGCCCAGTAAATAGCTCTGAGCTGAAGATAATAACTTAGGAATTGTTATAATATAGAAAGTCGTTGAAGTAGTAGAGTGAATTTGAGATTGATTAGAGAGAGATAAGAGAGTAAGAAGCAAACAGAACCAGTCTAGGGCTATGAAACTGATGGCCACAATGAACGTGTAGAACACCAACGTTTAAGAGTCAGATTGAGGAGAAAGAGCCACTAAAAGAAAAAAAGAGAAGAGTTGGTCAGAGAAACAGGATAATTCCATGTCATGGAAACCAATGAAAGAGAGGGTTTCAAAGAGAAAAGGGTGATTGTCAAGGGCAAAGGGTTTGGAAGCTGCTAAGAGGTCGGTAAGGGTAAAGACTGAAAAATGTTGGTTGTGAAAATTTGATATAATTCCATGGCAAAAAATGTACGGTAAATAGATTAAATTACAAAGCTCAAATCTGGATACAACCTTTGAATAACGAGATGTGACCAATACTGATTCTTGTTGAACATGTTTTGTGAATGTTAAAAGGAGTTCCTGATGATTATTAGGGAATCAAGTGAGACTTGGTGGCCTTCCAAGTAGTTTCAGTAATAAGGCATGACTCAACCACCTGGAGGCTGTTCCATAGGTGGAATTTCCAAACCCACAGTCTCTGGGCCCTTCCTCTCCACAACCTCCACCCAAAGAAGGCCAGGTATGTGGGAACAAGTCAGGAGTTCCTCATCTCCACTAGTCCCTAAAATCTGAGAGGCAAAGCACCCGCATCTAATTCATTAAATCTTCTGGTAATATAAAAACATAGTATTTCTTAAATAATAAGTTTATCTTTTCCTCTTTCATACACCCCATTCCCACCTCCAGCAACCCAAAAGTTCATGCTCTAACTTCTGTTTTGCTGAAAATAGAATGGTCAAGTTTTGGCGGGGAGAGCGGGGTGCTTATCCAATGAGATGTGCATGTAATTACAGCTTTGTCCAACCATTTCTGCAAAGTTTTCACAATTATTGATAACTTCAGAGTTGATGGTAATCAGTGAGATAGGATGGTGATTTTCTGTTTTTTAAGGTAATTCAATCCAAACAGAACATAAACATTATAAAAATTTATACTTTCAGCTAGATCTATTTTACTTCCATTTGAAAGCTAGCTGTATTTAATCACTTTTTATTACATAAGCTAATGATGTGGATAATGTTGTTGACTTTTTATTCATCTCTTAATGGGTAGTTTCAGAGCTAAACCACATAAGTGCCCTCCTACAGTGCTGCTAAATGATATGATCAAAATCATATAGGAAAAATGACAAATCATTCATCAAGAACCACAACCCTATGTCACAGGGAAGATAAAATGGAGCAGAAAGATATTTATAGGATCTCTTGCAATTGCTTCAGAAATATTAAAGTATCTTTCTGTTTGATTGCATACAGCTTAAAAATATACTGTGTGTAAAAAAACAGGTTGCCTTACTAAACTTTTTTTTTCCAAGTGTAGTTAACAACCAAATTTAGTTTGTGTGCTTTCAAATCACTGTGCAGTCAGCCCTTCCTTTCTCAGAGGCCATAGATTGGTTATATTATATTTTTGGATTGTGCCTTAGCTTTTCTTTGCTTTTACTCCTCTTCTTTTTCTCTGTTGCCTGCTTTCTAGATATGTCATCTCTTTTTAGTAATTTCACTCGGCAAGGGAGCAGAGAAAGAAGCTGAAACTTAATTCCATTCATTTTACCTCTTGCTAACAGCAATGGTAGAAGATTTATTGCAAGAAGAAGTTGAGAGTATTGGCTGAAATGAAGTTCGGGAAATATGGTATATTTCAATTACTTATACTCTCACATTGTTCTTCAGCCAAATAATTCAGCCTGGGCGTGCAGTCAGCAGTTCAAGTCTAATTATCTCAAGTGTGGGGTGTCCACATGCCCTGCTTCCTCCTTCTTTCCCTGCTCTATCTACCCAGCTTTGTTAGCAGGCCTATGTGTTTCTAACGCTACCCAAAGAAGGACAGCACAAGCAAAGTATAGCTGCTGACTGGGTTCATGGTAATCTAAGGAGAGTAAGAAATCACAGCGTCAAAGACAGTGCTTAGAAGTGGCTTAGAATCATCTGGGGATCTTCTTAAAATGCAGATTTTCACTCACTAGGTCTGAGTTTGGGGGGGCGGGGGAGGATTCTGCATGTCTAACAGGCTTTGATGCAATGCTACTGTTGCTGGTCCATAGACCCACACATTTGAAGAAGAAAAAGCTTAGAAAAACAGTAATAGACCTTAATAAGCAATAAATAGGGATATAATCTACTTTTACGTAAGGTTCAGGATACAGGTAATAAAGAACCTCCACTGTGCATTTTTATTTAAATATTAAAAAAAGTATATTTTGCTCTAAATCTGTGGGTTTCAAACATGTTTTCTTCTTTAAAAATTTTATTTTATTGTAATAGGAACACTTAACATCTACCTACTTAACAGAATTTTAAGAGTCAATACTATACTGTTACTATAGGTACAATGTTGCAGCTGATCTTGAACTTTTTCATCTTGCAAATCTGAAACTCTGTACCATTAAGTAACAATTCCCTTTCTCCTCTCCCCTCAGTCCCTGACAACCACCATTACACTCTGTTTCTAGGAATTCAACTATTTTAGATACCTCATATAAGTGGAATCATGCAGTCTTTGTCCTTCTGTGACTGGTTTATTTCACTTAGCATAATGTCCTCAAGGTTCATCCATGTTGCTGCATCTTGCACAATTTCCTTCTTTTTTACTCCCGGCTTCACATAGTGGAAGGAAGGTGTTTGTTCAATGCACCTAGCACCCCGACTTTTCTGAGGGGGCTCCCCAGAGGACTGGCATCTGTCTTGCCAGGATCATAGCTCTGATGGGTCCAACCTAGTCTTATCTGCCTGAGGGAAAGTGGAGAGGGCTGCATGGGCAGGTCGCTGCTGTATATCCTCTCCCTGCTCAGCACAGATCAAGCAGGAAAACAAACAAACAAACAAAACAAAAAATAAAAACAAAAAAAAAACATCTTTCAGCTTCACCCTGGTGAAGGAAAGAGTTGAGTCAAACATGTTTCCTTAAAAGCAGTAGAACTTATTTTTCAAAAGAAATATTTTATAAAACTTCAATATATAAAACAGGAGAAAAGCGGTTATATGAAGGGAGGATCCCCTAAACCCTGCCTGCTTCACCTCTCTTTCAACTTCACTCAGCCAGAAATATCTCAGTGGAACCCTATTTTCCAAAGAACACAGACAAAAAGAAACCATTCCTTTAGGCTGCAATTTCTATCTCCTGGTCACAAGGTAGGATTCATTCATTCACCTCACATTTTATCGAGTGCCTACTATGTGCCAGGCACATAGTGGGGTTTACAATCTACTAGAAAAGATCAATAGTAAACAATAAATGGAATGAATAAATAAGGTGAATAATACATGAGAAGGAGATAAGAACAATAGAAGAAAATGGAAAGCAGGATAAGAAAACAAGAGTCCAAGTGTGGGTGTGGCAGGTACAACCATAAATAGGTGAATGAGAGGAGAACTCTTGAAGTAGGTGATATTCAAGCAAAGACTTGAAGGTGACCTAATGTTACAATGATGGTGAAAGGTTGCTGTGAGACCCACCCTATGATGCATGGTGGATCTTGCAGACCACTTGGCCTGGCCTGTATCTCAGATCACAAGAAGCCATGGGCTTTGCACCCTGCTTTCTTGCAGAGATTAATCAAGATTTTAGAGTCAGTATCAATTATTCATTCCTTCGTGTATATTGTCCACCATGTTGTGGACCATGTGCCAGGTGCCCAGGATGCAGAGCTCAATCAGCTGGGGTCCTACCTGTACCTCAAGATGCTTGCAATCTAGTCCAAGGTGCATGTGTATGACATGGCAATCCTAAAACAATATGCTAAGTGTGCAATGTGCAGTGTGCTAAGACAAGGTGCCCAGAAGTGGCAAGATGAAGTTTTTCACCCTGGTAATGAGAATTCAGAAGGCATCAACCCAGGCCTGGGGTCACAGAAGGTTAGCTGGCATAAAGAATGAGCAGTCTTTCAGTGATCACAGACTGCCTTCCTCCTAACAAACACTCTGGCTGAATAATTGCCCTTTACAAGTCTGAAACACTATAAATATCAAGGGGAAAACTCTTGGGTTTCTTTTTCAAATTGTTAATTGAAGTAAATTGTTATCTTCAGATATTCCTGGACTCTGCATTAGTGAAATGTTTTTCTTCATTTATAGAGTAATTTATTTTGCTATACACTCATTGTTCATGACACTTCATCATGCTGAAATGCATTTTCTTGATTGTCTGCGGAGTTACCCAGGGGTAATAAACATGTTGCTACATTTTATAGACTGAAAAACGTCCTGCATAAAGCCGGCAATAGAGACAGGGCAGGCAGAGGGAAGGGAGGGAAAAGGAGACACAGGTGCATAGACAGAAAGACAGAGAACAAACAGAAATATACCCCCAGAGCAGAGAGAGGAAAAGCACATTTGTCCACACAATATGCCATCCAAATGACGCTGATGTCCAAGTGATACAGCATCGCTTGGGCCAGGAAGGCCGAGGACTCAGCCTGCTGGTTGTCACTGTCAATACCTTTGACCTGAGACAAGGTGCCCAGGAAAGGATCTCGATAGATGGTACAGTATCCTGGCACAGGAAATGTGTGCATTGTGGGGACCAGAGATTTCAGCTGAGAAGTCAAAGAAGAAACCTCAGAACAGGACCAGATTTCAAAGGATGTCACCAGAGCTGTGCAGATAGGCCGGGTTGATCTCCATATTCTCACAGTCTCATGCTTCCAGGATGCCATGCAGACCTTCTCTGGCTATAATCCTCCTGCATCAGGTGGGTGTGTTCCTGGGGACTCCCGTGCATTTTTCTGCTTTTAGGAAGGGCAATTCAGTCCTGAGGCGCTAGCTCTTTGTCTAGATTAGTGTACCAGGGCGAGGGGGGAGCACTCCTGGTGCCCTTTGCTCCCCTTTTCTTTTCATCTCTTGCTTTCTTCCCCACTCAGCCCTTTATTCCAAAGAGACAAAACAACCAAAAATAGCTAATGCACTTGCTCTTAATTTTTCTGAACGTTAATTAATCACCTCCTCACCCTCTCAGGCTGGTGAAACTCTTCTCAATTATTCCTGGGACTGCCTTGTGACACAGATGGGCCCATAGACAATTCTTGAGTGGCCCCACCCCTCCATTATCATAGATGTCTTTTTAGACCAGCGATCATCAATCACAGAGCGCACCTCGGCATCTCTGAGAAGGAAGGCTCAACCTAGGACCGCTGAAGAGAGAAACGGTGCCTGTTTTTACGTCTGGCTCTATTTGAAATGCCTGTTTTTAAAATGGAACTAACATACTGGACACATGGACTGCTCATCCCATTATCCTCTTTCTGATAGGGACAATTTGAAGAAAGGCATCGTTTGGAGGACTTTCCCAGGTTACACTACATTTTAGCAGCAGTCTCAAAAGATAATCCTCCAACATCCTGGTTTCCCTTAATAACCCATTCACGATATCCAAGATTTTATTTATATACTCTAAGTCCTATTAATTTTTTTCCTATTCCGCCTCTTAAAGAAACAAATTCCTTAGGTTTACTATTCTGTAAAGTGCTTCTTACTTTTCTGCGAGCATACTAAATTCATCTCTTTAGTTCTCACTTCCAGTATTTGGTAAAATACCTTATAGGATTTGATTTATTTATGTATTTACTTAACGATTATTTATTGAGCACCTACTCCTTATGAGTAAAAAGGTTTACTTTTTTTGTTGTTGTAGTTAACCTTCTCAGACTATATTTTTCTATCCTTTATTACCTACTTGTCCTTAATTCTGCCATCCCAGATAGCATTTTGTCTTTCTCAGTGATTGACAGCCAGCACTTCCCACAGGACCCCAGCTGTGGGCTTTCATATTGTGATGCAAAGATAGGGTAATCTTCTAGGTTTTGTTCTCATTGTTCCTGCTAATGATAGCCTGCATTATTTTTCTTTTGTTGTAGCTATACCTGTTTACAACAAATTGTAACTAGTTGTTCTTAAAATTTTCCCAAAGTAATGCCTGAGTATTTATTTAGGTCTGTATCACTCCTTTGGAGTACTTTTCCCTAGTGTCACTACCTTCCCTTGCTCATACTGAAATGCATTTGACATTTTAAAAAACCATGTGCAAAACCTAGAAAAATCTCACTGATTAACAGAAGTCCAGGTCAACTCAAAAGCAGGTCTTGATTTGCCTAGTATGTATTATAGCAAATAAAAATTTAGCCTTACTAATAATTTTTCAGCCCCTATCAATTATCTATGATCATAAAGAACAAAGAGAACTATGTCATCATTAAACCCACAAATAATTCATCAGCTTCATTCAAGCCCATAATTACAAGCTTCTTCGCTATTGAACTTTCTCTTATAGTTTTTTTATTTGCCCCTGTCCTTTATCTTTCCATCAAAAGCACTAAGAAAAAAAATAGTAGAAATGTGAATAGCTGCCCATATTTAAGTCAAATCCTTGATAAGCAAGGCATTTGAAGGTACGATTTTCTAATTTGGATGGTTTTAGACAGTGAAAAAGACTGCCAGCTGTCTGCCAAAATCCATTTTCCCCTTTTTCCTGGCATGCACCTAGACTTAGTTTCACAGTGTCCCTTCTGGTTCAGAGTGGCCACGTGCCTGAGCTTTAGCTAACTTCTACTGTATCAAGTGAATGAGTGGGTCTATTTCTTACCTCAATGTAGTCTAACCTGAAAAATAAGAAGAATTATATCCTTTAAAATCAGGTCTCTATCAGCCAAGAGGGCAGATTTCTATAACCTAATAAGCAGATATTCAGGCTGCCAGGTCACGGGGTAGAATTCCCGGACAGAAAAGGACACTGCTACCTTTTATTGCTGCTCCAAAGAGTCTGTGATTTTAAGAGATAGAAAGGAGTTTCATGTGGATATTCATGGCTAAATCTCTTGGTGGATATTTCCCTGTGTCTAATTTATTGATTTTTCTCCCTAGGCTATTACCTTCATGGTTACCATAACATATACGCTTCTGCTGAAGGAGAAACATCCAGAAAGTCAAGGCCGCAATTCTATGAGTTTTGATAAATAAATAGAATCATGTAACGACCATCATAATCAAGATATAGAACATGTCCATCTCCTCCAAAATTTCCACCAAGGCCTTTGCAGCCAGCCCCTCCCTGCACCCTCCGCCTCTTCCAGTCACTGATCTGTTTTCTCTAGAATGTCACATAGACGGAATCATAGAGTATGCATGCGACCTTTTGAGTGCAATTTCTTTCATTAACATGCAGCACGTGAACTTGACCCTTGTTGTTGTGTGTTATCAGTAACGTGTTCTTTTTTATTTCTGAATTGTATCCATTATATCGGTATGTCACAGTTCGCTTATCCATTCCTCAGCTGAGGGACACTGGTTGTCTTCAGTTTGGGGCCATTATGAATAAAACCACTCTAAACATTCATGTACAGGATTTTGTGTAAATGAAGGCTTCATTTCATTTAGAGAAATAACAAGGAGGGGATTGCTGGGGTGTGTTAGGAAGTGTGTGTTGAACTTTATAGGAAACTAGAAACTGTTGAACTGTTTTTCAAAGTGATTTTTCCATTTCACGTTCCCATCAGAGTTCTAGATTTTTAAAAAATTGAACCATTCTATTAGAGCCTTAGTTTCATTTTGCCAGTTCTAGAACAACATAAATAGAATCATTTGTCTGGCTTCTTTCGCATAGTATAATGTAAACAAAACTCATCCATGTTATTACACATACCAGCAGTTTATTCTTTTTTATTGCTGAGCAGCATTCCATTGTATCGTACTCCTCTTTTGTTTAAGCATTGGCCTGTTGATGGGCATTAGGGTTGCTTCCTGATTGGGGCTATGATAAATAAAGCTGCTATGAATATTCTTGTATTAACCTTTTTATGGACATATGCTAACCTTCTCTTGGGTTATATTCCTAGGAGTAAAATTCCTAGGTTACAGAGTAAGCGTATGTTTAACTTTATTAGAAACTTCTGCACCCAATTTTGCATTCTATTTCTGAAAGAGAATTCTTGAAAATGTATAGGTTTCAGGTCTCATAAAGCTGAATCTCTCCTGTAAACAAGACTCCAATCAAAATTCTAAAGTCACAAACAAATCCCATTCCAGTGAGTTAAGTCAGAATACACAGGGTAATTATAAGAGTCATCAGTCTTTTTTTTTCTCCACTGCAGTGCAGCATCCTGCTGGCAGCTACAGCCAGCTCTCTAATAAGCAGTGCAGGCCAGACCCAGGTGGGCAGCTTAACACATGTGGCCTGCAGTCAGTACATCTGTGAAAGGAGGCAGTTGCCCAGGTAACTCAGGACCTTGATCCGTCTTGTTTAACTCTCAGTTAACGGGACATTACAATTAATAGGCTCTTTGGGCTTTGATATATTGCAATCATGGCATTGGTTCTCCTACCTGAGAGGTGTTGACAGAGGTCCAACAAGCCCTTAAGATATTATTTGTGACCCAAGTTCTCCCAATTGCCAGGAGATCCGGTGTGTCCTCCTGTTTGTCCAAGGCAGTGGAAGATGCACTAAGCAGGGAGTGGGGGGAGGGGGTGTGCTGAAAGGCCTACCCTTGCTGCCCAGCCTGTCCCCACCACCTCCAGGTGGAGAAGACTGGTCAACAGCTTTTCCTCAGCTATGGGCTTCCTGCACTCACCAGAATGCTAAATACTTCCCTATCCCCAGCCCTGGTCTAACCCACGGCTCAGCTTGTTTCCCAGCTGTTTTGGATCACTTTGCACATAGTTCGTTTTAGAAAATGATCCAGTGATGAAAGACATAAAGTTCACCTATGGTTATTGCTAGCCCTGCACAAAGAGAGCACTCACTCCACAGTACTTTCCAAAGAACACATCTCTCTCATGCTTGGGGACCTGATTATAATGGTCTGATTAACCCACCAGGGCTCACATGGGTTTTAGTCAGTGCAAATTTACCTGAGCACTAGTCTTGGCTAATCCTATCAAAGGTTTTAGGTTGGGGGTAGGATGAGATTACAAATCCAAACATATTTATACAGATGTCTTTTTTTGGCTCTGCACACAGCCAGGATTGCTTTTGCATCTTATAACAAAATCACAATTATCACGGGCCAAATTTATTAGAACCTGAGACCAGGAGGATATTGAGAGAGAGAGAGAGAAGAGAGAGAGAACAGAAATGGAAAAGAAAGAAAATGGATGAAGAATCGGTGGGGGTGGGGAAAAGCTCATGGGAAAGGACTTGCAGCAGTAATCAGCTGAGAACAGCAGGTTTGTGTTCAGCCTATGTGGTTATTTCCTGATTAGGCTGGGTTGTCTGTCTAATCAGATTTTCTGCTCCCCTGTTATCCATCGTATTAGGCTCTTTGCACATGTGTGGCTTAGGGTTCCCTAACAGTCACAAGATGATTCAAAGTAACGACCAACAAAGCCACCTTCTATGGGATAATATGTATTAGGCTTATTTCAAATCAGCCCTCTCTGACTCCAAATAGATAGATTTTCTTTCTCTCTCATTTATGTCTCATGAGAAGTCTAGTTTTCATACGAATCTAATAATGGAAATAATTTCTTGATTAATCAAAAAAGCTACTCTGGGTAGAACCTGATCTAGTAGGCTTTCCTCAACATAGATAAATATTACTCAAGGCCTACTATGTGCCAGGCACCAGGCCAGGCAGTGGACACAGAGTAATGGGTAGAAAATGTACTGTCTACACCTATTAGTGTTCATAGCCTGGGCCACAGAAAAGAAAATGATTTTCTTTCACTGAAAAGTGTACAGGCAGAAGAAAGACAGAAAGTAATCTTCTGTATTGTCCTTGCTTATTTGTCCCAGAGGCCAAGTGACACTGGGAAAGATGTTTTTCCCTAACAGCCAAGCAGTCATGGTGACCCCTGCTTGCCCGGTACGTGGAACAGAATACCCTTGTGAAGTCTTCACGTAAACAACTTTTAAAGATAAATTAAAACGACAAAAGGTTTTAATACAATCTTTCTATATTTTTAAACTTGGCTATTTGGAGCCATAAGAATGATGAGAACAATCTATAAAAATAGTATTTTAAAGAAAATATATTAAAGTCCAAGACAACTTCATTACAGAGTTGTACATGGAGTAATGTTATTTCAGAATTCACGACAAGCAAAATATGGTTATTTAGCAGAGAAGGAAAAATATGCCTTATGGCAAGAAGAATTAAAGTCCAAATTGAATGTGAGAAGAAAATTCAACTTCTCTTTAAATGCCAAATAAATGACTTCCAGCATGCCTTCAGCTCTTTTACAAAGTCATACACTACACAAGCACTTTTGTGAAGACCACATATATGTCAAAATGTTTAGAGACCCTTCTAATAGGAATGGTATACAAATATCCTCTACTTGTTACTAAATCCAACTATTACTAGGATAGAATTTCTCATGATTTGAAAAAAAAAATCCTGTTTATTTGCGACTTCTTATTTCAAAATCTATGCTTTAGGCATAGAAATTTGCCTTACGTCTAGCATTTAAAATCGTGAAGTGTATGTCTGTTGGAAGTAATTTAGAAAGGGACAGGTGGAGATGGGAAGAAGGTGATTTGCTTAGGAATCAACCTTTTGAGAATGGCAAGTTTACTCCTAGCAAATACGAATTCTGTAAGAGAAGGAAGGGAAGTCCCTGAAGTCAGGTTTTTGTTCCAGTATTTACCCAAGCCAAGAGTTCAGAACACTCTGCAAATTAGTGCAAGGTGGGCTCCACCTTCCCGTGGTGTGGAAACTGAGGGTAAGAGTGAAGGGGGCATGGGGAGATGGCTCCTAGAGGTGTCTCCGTTAACTAAACCCTGCTTCTCAACATGCCTTCTCTCCTTGCCCACATAACACTCAAACTAGCCTTCCAACTGCTGCTTCTTAATTCTCATTATCTATGATTGCTGTCCCAGTCCCAACTCTTCTGCCACAGGACTGCCAGGCCTTACGATTCAGACAATACCCCCTACCCAATTCGGATCCTTCCACTATCCCCCTAGCTACTTTCTATATCTCCATTCTATTGCAAGTAGTCTTCATGGTTATCAAATGTTTCTTCATATAGATCATCTACTAAAATCTGCCTTTCTCTTTATACTTTATAGCAGTGATCAGTCTCTCAATCTCTCCCAACATACACCCCATCACCAAGCCCTGAGCGGGAGTCAGTAAATTTCTTACAGCCAGCTTCATATTGTCATCTCATTGCCTTTCTTCCTCAGCTGCAGCCATGGGATCCTTTCACTGGCCTCTCTGCTGAGGCCCCAGGTTCCCAGCATGCTCAGTGTTATCAGTCCAGGAATTAAAAATGCCAAACTCTAACTACCCATCAGGTACTTGAACTCCTAGTCTAAACCCCCAATAAATGATCAGCCCATACAGAACGCCCTAGCAATAGGAAACACTACAGCAGGAGCCATGCTTTCATTTTTAAATGACTCTAGTTATGTGAAAGTTTGTTAATAAGCTGAAATCTGTATTCCTGTAGTTAATGTTACTTGATCTAGTTCTGCCTTTTGACACACTCTATCAAAGAAGTTAAATCACTTTTTCCATATTACAGCCCTTGGATCATTTGAAAACTTTTATCATATTCTTGCTAAGACTTTTCTACACCAGGCTAACCAATTCCAGAGCCTTTACATTTTCTGAATATAATACATTTTGGGGTTTCTTCTGCCTTATGATTGCTCTCCAGGTTGGGCATATGACACATAGAATAGTATACATTGCCGTAATAGAGATATGATTGTTGGAACTATTCTTTCCCTTCCACAGACAGTTTTTCCATGAACACAGCCTAAGAGCTCATTAAGTTGTTATTGTCATGGTGGCGATGATGGTGGTGATAGTGGTCGAGGTGGTGGTGGTGGTCGTGGTGGTGGTGATGGGTTCTGTAATCACGTAATATTATTGACTTATCACAGTCAACTAATTAAAACTAGAAGCTCGTTTTGCTACTACTAAGTCATATCTCTACCATCCTTTTCATGTGCTGTTGGCTTTTGGACCAAGATCAAGACTACTTAGCTTTATCTTGGTAGATCTGAGTCATTATTTCATTTCGACCTGATGAAGATCTTTTTAAATCCTGATTTTGTCACTATTTGTTTGCCATTCTTCTCAGCTCTGATTCATCTGCAGATTAATGAACTTGTCTTCTATATCTTTATTCAAGTTTGTGATTAAATATGAATCAAACAGTGTTAAAGTTACAGGCCTATGAAAAGACATTAAAGAGTGTCTTTCAGGGTAGCATCTGTCTATTAATCAGCATCCTTTAGATACAATTGTTCAATTTTAATGTAACTCATTTTTCTTCTGTTTTGTCCCTAAGGCTATCTTGAAATTTGACTGCTCTCTATATATCATATTTCTCATTTGCATCAATTTCATGATCATGACTCCCCAGAAAAAAGGAGTAGTTTGATATGACTTCTCCAATGAAATTTAGTAATCACCAGATTCCTTTCATAAATGTAAGGAATAAATAAGTAAATATATAAATAATTTCATAAATTACCATAATGTACCATAATGTAAATAAGTAATACTAGAACCTTACTTAGAACCTATGAGATTTCCACAAATCTGCAGTAAGGAAAATGCCCTCATCATCTACATTTTGAGAACCAGAATCACACTTGCCTGTATCTAGTCTTCCAAATATCTTCCTCCTCTCCACAATTCCCTCTTTGGGAAAACACACCATTCCTCCTTGGAACCTTAGGATTCATTGAAACCTCATGAGACAGATCTACCGTGCCTTATATTAGGGTTATTTCTATAGATATCTTATTTCTTCTGCCCCACCCCCAAGACATTCACACTTGATTATAAACTCCTTGGAAAGAAGGGATGTTGCTTATTTTTCTTGCTATCCCCTTCAGTGCCTTGCGCTGTATATTTGAAGGCTTAAGTTGAATTGAATTGCACAAAGGAAGAAAATTAGTTTGATCTATGCAATCTCAAAATCATTTTTTGGTCAAATTGGATTCTTTTCATCTATCTTAATATCTAATTTGTGCATAGTTGATTTAGTCCTGCAATTAATCTCATATGGTCATTAAGACGACTGAAGACAGTAAATTCATTTTCCTGATATTGTGAGTTTTAATCATGTAGTCATAACCATTCATACAGAAAAATAAAACAGCAGATTAAATAGCAAACTAATAGCAGAATGATAAATGAAATGATCCCTAGGCTCAAAGGCTATGGCAGATAATCTACAGTTTCTGCCAAATCATTTATTCAGTTTTGACCCAACACCCTTCTGTGAAATGACAATAATAGTCACAAATTACTGAGTGTTTCTTATGGGTTAAGCACTGAACTAAGACAGAATAACATGGTGGTTAAGAATGTGGAACTTGTTTTTTCTTCTGGTCATACCAATTACTATTTATGTGACCATTATTAGCCAATTGCTTCAATTGTAAAACAAGTTATAATAAACGTTAGTTATTCCACTATTATTTAAGTGTATCATCTTATTTAAACCTCATGACAATCCTGTGAACCACTATTATTTTCTTCTACTTTACAAAATTACAAGGCATTAGGTGCTAGATACTGTAGGATTCATAGAATTGGCCATGTTAGGATCAGACATGGTCTTGCCCACAAAGACTTCACAATCAAGTAAAGAGGACTGAATTTTCAATAATTAACTATAATCGAAAGCAGAATAGAACATCTGCTACAGCAACGTGAATGTGAAATGTGTGAGATTTAATGGATGGCTTTATGTAAAAGGTAGAATTCTATTTGAAACCGGGGGGGATTAAAATAAGATCTAAAATCATAGCAGAGGTTAAGGGCAATCCAGAGTGAGGGAGCCACATAAGCAAGGAATGTCAGCATGAAAACACATTAGTAGTACAGCACTAATAGAGAACATTTCTCAA
Source organism: Pteropus medius (assembly GCF_902729225.1). Lineage (NCBI taxonomy): Eukaryota > Metazoa > Chordata > Mammalia > Chiroptera > Pteropodidae > Pteropus > Pteropus medius. The sequence continues at coordinate 15,576,631 of NW_024354875.1, read as the reverse complement.
CCAGCTGGCCATAAGAATCACTTTAGTGTGGCCCTACCAGAATTATTTTTTAAAATGCAGCGTATCAGCCAGAAAATACTAGAGTACATGGGACGTAGAAAAATTAAGCTGTATTTCGTGAAACTTTTTTCAGTAATATGTATGTGTATTGGGTTACAATATCAAATGTTTTTCTTACATAGACTGTGATCTAAGAAGTTTGAAAGTCACCCATCTAGAGAGGTTGGAACCTAAGTCATGGAGAGAAATATTGTTTGGGTATGAGCCTGGTAGTCCAGGAAAATAATGAACAGCTGTAAAATGATGCATTTGTGTTTGAGGTGAGAAAGGTAAAAGATGGAAGTGAGGCAAGTCGAGGAAGCCACAATAGTCTATGCCAGCACATCCCAACTTGAGGTTAAGTCAGTCTGTTCTGAGAGTTATTGGCAGGTGTGGGGAGGGAAGTGTCTTCTCATGAGCAATATGGTCATTTAACATGTAGATAGAGGTGATTTACAGCAAAGCTAATGAAACTAGCACTTCAGGGACCCTTGTTTTTATAAGGCCCTTCCAACTCTCTGTTCTTAATTTTGTATTCATAATTTAGTGTTCTTTTTCTTAGAGGGCCTCGAAATTGTATAAGCTTCAGGATTCACCACACCTGGATCTGCCTTAGTATATAAATCTGAACAGGAGGGCTTTTTTTGTTTGTTTGTTTTTGTTTTGCTTGTTTTGTTTTGTTTTATAAGACAAGATTTCTAAGATATTCTAAGATACTAAACTGCATTTTGAATCCCTCTGTGGCAATTCTATACTTTCTCCCTTTTTTGCAAACCCCTACTCCTCTTTCTTAACCCTCACTCTCAGCTGGCACTCACACTTCATATTTCATGGGCAAAATGGAAGCCATTCAATGCAGCCACACTCATAAGCCTACTGTATTATTGTCAATATTTATACTACCAGTAAGCCTATTGTATTACTGTCAATATTTATACTGCAGCTATATTAGGGGAAATGGTGACTGCTTCATTTTCTCTAATTGACCTCATCTTTCTCTGATGTTCTCATTCCCATGGGGAAAATAAAAGACAAATTTATTGAAAGTGCCTTAGTTATTTTCCATTTTAAAGTCTTTGGTTATATAATCCTTTTGGAGTAAGCACTCAGTTGGTCCAGGTGTTTTTACATTTCCTGTTGTCTTTCTCTTCTCAGTGGGTAGCGTCTGGACATAGTGGAAGTTTCTGTGCTTTTACAGCAGTGGGGGAGGAGCCTTGGGTCCACTCACTGTTCTTTGAGCCTTCGCCCATTCCTGCTGGGGTTGGCTCATTCTAGGCTGCTCGTGGCTGTCCTGTAGCATAAACAGATGATGCTCCGGTCTCTGGCCACATTACAGGCTCCTCATCCTAACCTCAAGCTTATTCTGAGCCTCTGTTCTCAGCACCTCCATCCCTGCAGGGAGCTGAAAACGGCTGCTTTCTCACACCTGAAGAAGTGGGTTTATATTGGCGGACAGGCTTCATGAGGCAGCTCTCAGGCATCTCTTACAGTCTGATTTTTCTCCCCCTCCTATACCTTACCTGATGTGATGCCATGTCAAATGTAGGACTTAAGAGGATTTCAGCCACCCCAGGCTATCCCCTCTGAAAGTAAGTACCAGCCATCCAGATTCTTTTTCCAGCAAATCCATCTACAACTTTCTAACAAAAGATACTCTCAGGTTAGACCTCAGGAGGATTCCTGTGGCTGATTCTTTACTTTCAAACCTCTTATCCTTTCTGGTCTCTCCTCCTTTTGTACTTTTCTTGTCTGCCTGGCAGCAACTTCCCTCACATCATTTTCTTTTCCTCTTCTATTCTTCATGCTTTATTTAAGGCAGTATCCTCCCCTTCTTCCCTGGGGAAATAAGATTTGAAATTTTGCCTTAAGTAGAAGATCAGCAAGGGAAGAAAAACCCAGACAAAAGAAGAAAAATATTAAAATATATTTTTAAATGTTCAATGTATTACATTACAAATATATCTGTTAAAACACATATCTTTCTTTTCCCCTTACTGCTAAGACCAGGCATATCAAAGGCCAATCCTCCACTTGTCCTGTGACAACAGTACTCATCACCCTTAAGATTTCTCTGTTTAAGTTGTTGCCTTTCACTCCGCCTTATCAGTCTCTTTCTCTGTGATCGCTGCCCTCAGCATAAAAACAGATTCCATTCTTGACCTCAAATGCTTCTCCAGCTATGCTACCATCTCACCCTTATTCAGAGCAAACTTCTCAGACTCATTGTCTTACATCATTTCCCTAAATCTCTTTAACTGTTTAATCCACTACAATCTGGGTTCTTCCTCAGACATTCCGCTGAATTTAATACTGTCAACATCCTTATTGACAAAGCCAATGAACATTTGGTCTTCTCAACAATATTTGATAGAACCAATTATTCTTGCCTTTTTGAAACATGTCTCTCCCTTAGTTCTGTGGTAGCACATTTGTTTTTCTGGTTTTTCTTCTACTCTAGTGATCTCTCCTTTTCAAGCTTATTTGCTAGGTCTGTCGCTTGTTCCCGGCATCTGCTTGTTGGAGTTGCTAAGGGTCAGTCCTGGGTACTCTCCTCTCAACTCTTTCTATCTTCATGACGTTGAAATTTATATTATCAGCCAAGAGTTTACTTTGAGCCAGGCTTTGAGTAATATTCATGTGCCTATTTAACATTTCCTCTTAAATATCTCACATATATCTATCTTGAGCTTGACATAAATGAAAAATAATGATTGATTCTTCTCCATGCACTCTACTCTCAACACCAATCCCATTATGTCTACAGTAAAGGGTACTACGTTTCAATCCATTGCTTAAGCTAGAAAACAAAGAGAACTCCTAAATTTCTGACTTTCCCTGCTCTCCCACATGCAATCCAAGAGAAAATGATTTCAACTCTCCAAATGGCTTCTTTCTCCAAATGGCCCCTTAATGTCACCACCATCTCTCACCTGATCCCGTGTAGTAGTGTTTCAGTTGGTCTCCCTGCTTCCGTTTCTGCCTTCTCCAATTGATTCTCCTATAATAATAAGGACTATTGGCTTAAAATATACTGTAGTTCTTCCTCTTCCTCTTTCTTTCTTTCTTTTTTTTGTTTTGTTTTGGTGCCTTTCCTCAATAATTCATCTCCAAAGCCATTGATTGGTGCTAAACAAGGAGGCATCCAAGTGGTAGGGGATTATCCACTATGACCCAGAACTCGGAATCAAAACCTAAGCAGGGCTGAGGAGAGCATCCATGTGGGGAGATAGCTTAGCATACATTGCCTAAGCCTGAATGAGTAAGAAGAATATCCACACAGGAGGTAGTGGCGATGGTAGTTGGTAGCTGAGCATGGTTATTGGAGACTGAATGGAGCGAGGAGATCACCCATGCTGGGAGGTGGAGGAGGGGATTGGTAGCAGAGCTGGGAAGTTGATTGCATGCAGGGACACTGATAAGACAAGCAAATATATTAAAGATAGTGGAAATCAGTTTCTCATTGTGGGAGTAGGAGGCTACAAACACAGAAATATTGAAAAATAAAATTTACTATGTGGTGTTATATTGGAATTGGAAATAGCAGTGGGAATTCATGGTTTCTAATATGTATAAATAGACATAAAAATTAACATGGGTGTAAATGTATGCACACACATATATACGTACGTACATACATACATACATACATACATACATATGTACCTACATACATACATACATATGTACCTCCCTAATTGTGTCTATTGAGTAAGCCTGGGAGCAGGGACAGCCGATAGCAATAAGCATGTACCTTGGTTTCTAAATACCATTCTCCACGGAAAGGAACCAGGGTACCTTAGTGAAAAGGATGATCCCAAGGCGGGGGTAGGGTAAGTACAAGATGAATCTGGAACATGTTTTGTGTCAAAAACCAAGGAAGTGCTGAAAGAATGATGGAGACAGGTTAAAAGAATATAGAAGCCAGCTTGAAGGAGCTCCCACTGGTCAAATCTGGAACAATTTAGCATCAAAATAAATACTAATAGTAAATAATATTTACCCATAAATAAAATAAAATCTATTAGTCCACACTGATATAAATTAATAAACAAACAGATGAGATGTTCATTTTGGAATGGAAATTTTACATTGTTTTAAAGAATCTCTCTCTCCACAAAATATTTATTAGTTACAAAGGAGGGAGAAGGGCAGCTTTACGATGGAGAAGCCTGTAAAACCATGTGCCACCTGGTAGAGTGCAGCGCATCAGTTCTATGATCCTCCTAGCAGAGATGCATAAGCTGAATCCAACCATAAAGCAACACTAGACAACCCCAAACTGAGAGACTGTCTACAAAATAACTAGCCTGCTATCTTCAAAAATGTCAAGAACATGATCAAGGAACTTTAGCAGATTGAAGGAAACTAAAGAGACATGACAACAAATAGCAAAGCATGACTCTAGACTGGATCCTTTTCTTATAAAGGACATCATTATGACAATTGACAAAGCTTGAATAGGGTCTAAGGATTAGACAATAGTAACGTATCAATTTAATTTCCTAATTTTGGTGATTGCTCTTTGATGAGTACAACTTCCTTATCATAAAGTGTTTGGGGTGATGGTTCATGTGGTAGGCAGCCTCGAAAGTGGCCTCCATTATCCCCACTTCTTAATATTTATGCCCTTGTTCAATCCCCTCATAATGAGTGTGGTCTATAACTAAGGATTCACTTCTAATTAATAGAATATGGCAAAAGTGATAGCATAGCACTCGTTAGGTTAGCTGACAAAAAGACTGTGGGTGCTCCCACCTTCGGTGCTCTTTGATTTTTCGTTCACTCACTCTAAGAGAAGTCAACTGCCATGTCACGAGCTGCGCTATGAAGAGAACTACATGGCAAGAAACTGAGGGAGGCCTCCTACCAACAGCCTGTGAGAAACTGAATCCATAGCAAGGAACTGCAGGCCTTTGATCATTAGCCTATGAGGAACTAAATCCTGCCGACAACCACTTGAGTGAGCTTGGAAGTGAATCCTCCTAGAGTCGAGTGTTCAGGTGTGATCACAGTCCCATCCAACATCTTGTTTGCAGCCTCTGAAAGACTGTGAGATAAAGGAGCTAGCTAAGTTACACCCAGATTCTGACCCACAGAAGCTCTGAGATAATAAAGGTTGTTTTAAACCACTAGATTTTGGAGTAATTTATTATACACCGATGAATAACTAATACAGGATATCATATTGCAACTTACTCTCAAATAGTTCTGGAAAAAAAGCTATACTTTAAGTTTGAGATTGTTTTAAAAACAAAAGTGTGTGTAGCGGATTATGTCACTTCCCTGCTTAAAACTCTTTATAGGCTTCTCATCACACTTAGACAAAACCCAAACTTTGTACCATGCCCTTCATGTTCACCAGGCCCCTTTCACCCCTCTCACACTGCCACACTGGTTTTCTTTCAGTTCTTTGAACAATTCATGCTCTTTCCTGTGATAGAGCCTTTGAATTTACTTTTTCTTCTACCTGGATTCTCTTTCCCACTTCATATATTACTATCCAATTCACATCCTTTGGATCTCACCTTTAAAATCCCACTTAAGAACTCCCCTACCCCTCATTCATATTCTTTTTGCCAGTCCCTCACTTGTTTCCTTTGTATACTTATTAGATTTTTAATTATTTTATTTTTAAAATTATTTAATTATTTAATTATTTTTAATTATTTTATTTTGCTCATTTTTATCAATCTCTGCATTTTATAAAGATAAGCCTTATGGGAATTATCCTTCTCTACACCATTGCATCCCCAGTACCTAACAAGAGTAAATACTCTTTAAATATTTGTTGAATGACTGATTGTTGAAGCTGCCCAATGCCCCTGAATCTTTGCTTCCAAGTAAAGGCAGAGACCTGCCCCTGGGTTCATCAGGACACGGGATCACAGTGACCTGTGGTTATGGTGAAATGCCATCATCATGTTAATGGCTGAAGGGGCTTCTTCCCCTGTGTGCCCACAGGTATTTATCTATCATTGTATCTACCACATCACATTAAAATCATCTGCTTATGCACTGAATTAGTCTGCTTGGCAGCCGTAACGGAATACTATAGACTGAGAAGCTTAAACAAAAGAAGTTTATTTTCTCACAGTTATAGAAGCTGAAAGTTTATTAAGGTGCCAGGGTTTGTTTCTGGTTAGATATCTTTTCAAGATTTGCAGATGGCTGCCTTCTTGCTGGAAAAAAAAGTATTTGTCGAATCCGTTGAATAATATAGTGCTTGATGACCTGGGTAGAATTTTAAAAGCCAAATTTCATTTTTCCTCACCCACAAAGATATTTTAAAGCTAAACAAAGAGAGTTCAATTTTATTAACATAAGCAATCAAGCCTGATCATAATCGACTCTTCAACTTTCAACACAAAAATTGATTGCATGTACCGAACTCAATAACGAGGTCATTGTACTCTGGGTTTTTTTGTGTTATTTTCTTGTTACCTTGGTTATCTCATTTACTTGTGTCTACAAAGTTGGTTTTGTTCTTTTCCCATTCTCTCAGTCCCTATTTTGCATATATCTCATCCCAGAGTTTCATTTGATGTAGAATAAAATTTCACATGCAGATAACAATGTCATCTTCCAAGAATCTCAAGAACAGTCTCCACGTGGATTTACTGGGCTACGAAGCTGGCTTTGATGGTGGGGCTGGGAACCCAATGCTGACAGCTACATGCCCCTTACCCCTTCAACAGTTCAATACCATCATGAAAGAGACAAAAAAAAAAAAAAAAAAAAAAAAAAAAAAAAACAAAA